>NC_051231.1:157500-235000 GCF_015220715.1 Pygocentrus nattereri
CCATGAGTTGGTAAGGCATGAAAATGAGGCACTAATGCATAGCCACTACTTACTAAGCCTTGACCTCAGCATAATAAGGCATGATCTCCTTCCCACGTCTTAGTAAGTTGCCAAGTGGATCAGACACAGCAGTTACACTGATGTGGTGGTGGTGTGTTAGTGTGTGTTGCGCTGGTGCGAGTGGATCAGAAACAGCAATGCTGCTGGAGTCCACTCACTGTCCACTCTATTAGACACTCCTACCTTGTCGGTCCACCTTGTAGATGTAAAGTCAGAGACGACAGCTCATCTGCTGCTGCACAGTTTGTGTTGGTCATCCTCTCATCCTTCATCAGTGGTCACAGGATGCTGCCCACAGAACGCTGCCCACAGGACGCTGTTGGCCTGATATTATTGGTTGGTGGACTATTCTCCGTCCAGCAGCAACACTGAGGTGTTTAAAAACTCCAGCAGCACTGCTGTGTCTTGCTTTATTAGTCCCCCAGCGGGGAAATTCACAAGAGGATCACACACGTGAACAGCCCTCTCCACACACATGACGCCCCCAGAACAGCCCTCTCCACACACATGACGCCCCCCAGAACAGCCCTCTCCACACATGATGCCCCCAGAACAGCCCTCACCACACACATGACGCCCCCCAGAACAGCCCTCTCCACACATGATGACCCCCAGAACAGCCCTCACCACACATGATGCCCCCCAGAACAGCCCTCTCCACACACGACGCCCCCCAGAACAGCCCTCTCCACACACATGACGCCCCCCAGAACAGCCCTCTCCACACATGATGCCCCCCAGAACAGCCCTCTCCACACACATGACGCCCCCCAGAACAGCCCTCTCCACACATGATGCCCCCCAGAACAGCCCTCTCCACACACATGACGCCCCCCCAGAACAGCCCTCACCACAAACACAATGTGCCCCCAGAACAGCCCTCTCCACACACATGACGCCCCCCAGAACAGCCCTCTCCACACACATGATGCCCCCCAGAACAGCCCTCACCACAAACACAATGTGCCCCCAGAACAGCCCTCACCACACACACGACGCCCCCAGAACAGCCCTCACCACACACACGACGCCCCCAGAACAGCCCTCACCACACACACGACGCCCCCAGAACAACCCTCACCACACACACGACGCCCCCCAGAACAGCCCTCACCACACACACGACGCCCCCCAGAACAACCCTCACCACACACGCGACGCCCCCCCAGAACAGCTCTCACCACACACGCGACGCCCCCAGAACAGCCCTCACCACACACGCGACGCCCCCCCAGAACAGCCCTCACCACACACACGACGCCCCCAGAACAGCCCTCACCACACACGCGACGCCCCCAAAACAACCCTCACCACACACGCAACGCCCCCCCAGAACAACCCTCACCACACACGCGACGCCCCCCCAGAACAGCCCTCACCACACACGCGACGCCCCCAGAACAACCCTCACCACACACATGACGCCCCCCAGAACAGCCCTCACCACACACGCGACGCCCCCAGAACAACCCTCACCACACACGCGACGCCCCCCCCAGAACAGCCCTCTCCACACACGCGACGCCCCAGAACAACCCTCACCACACACGCGACGCCCCCCCCAGAACAACCCTCACCACACACGCGACGCCCCCCCCAGAACAGCCCTCACCACACACACGACGCCCCCAGAACAACCCTCACCACACACATGACGCCCCCCAGAACAGCCCTCACCACACACGCGACGCCCCCAGAACAACCCTCACCACACACGCGACGCCCCCCCAGAACACCCCTCTCCACACACGCGACGCCCCAGAACAACCCTCACCACACACGCGACGCCCCCCCAGAACAGCCCTCACCACACACGCAACGCCCCCCCCAGAATAGCCCTCACCACACACGCAACGCCCCCCCCAGAACAACCCTCACCACACACGCGACGCCCCCCAGAACAGCCCTCACCACACACGCGACGCCCCCAGAACAACCCTCACCACACACGCGACGCCCCCCCAGAACAGCCCTCACCACACACGCGACGCCCCCCCCCAGAACAGCCCTCACCACACACACGACGCCCCCAGAACAACCCTCACCACACACATGACGCCCCCCAGAACAGCCCTCACCACACACGCGACGCCCCCAGAACAACCCTCACCACACACGCAACGCCCCCAGAACAACCCTCACCACACACATGACGCCCCCCAGAACAGCCCTCACCACACACGCGACGCCCCCAGAACAACCCTCACCACACACGCGACGCCCCCCCAGAACAGCCCTCACCACACATAGGACGCCCCCAGGCTGCATTCAACAGACAGACAGACAGACCGACAGATGTGGGAAAGTTATCAGGCTGTATCAGACACACAGACAGACAGATAGACAGACAGACAGATAGACAGACCGCTGAATTTAGCGCATTATTAGGCTCTATTAGCCCTGAGTGGCCTCAGGTCTTTAGGAGGGAGTCAGAGCCACGTGGTCAGAGTCACGCTGTAGTCACATGGTCCGCCACTGCCCCGCTACGCTGGACTTGTCTAACTCCCACACAGCCTGAAGTGGACACTGCGGAGGGTCAGACAGCTCAGGATGGAGATTCCAGCCATAAACCTCAAGGTAAAGTCTTGCCCTCACCCCTGTCCTCACGCTGGCTGTACGTTTTAGCGCGAGCTGTATGAGTGTGCGAGCGGTCTCCACTCCTCACGCGCGCTTTATTAGAACCCAAATAAAGTGACAGTAACTGCTGCGGCGCTGCGGCGCTGCTGGAGCTCAGCCTCACACCGCGCCGGCTGCTGCCAGTACGCCTCATTTACACGCCAATGTCTTTAGAATGGAATATTTAATCTGTGTGTGTGTTTGTGTGTGTGTGTGTGTGTGTGTGTGTCTGTCTGTCTGTGTGTGTGTGTGTGTGTGTGTGTGTGTGTGTGTGTGTGTCTGTCTGTCTCTGTGTGTCTGCGTGTGTGTGTGTGTGTGTGTGTCTGCGTGTGTGTGTGTGTCTATGTGTGTGTGTGTCTGTGTGTGTCTGCGTGTGTGTGTGTGTGTGTGTGTGTGTGTGTGTGTGTGTGTGTGTGTGTGTTCTAGGCCATCGTGTTGGTGCACTGGCTGCTGACTGTCTGGTGAGTAAATTGGCTCCTTCCTATTTTTCCTCACTTTCCTGAGGAATTTCTCCTCTGTTGGGTCTGAAGGGCTTTGAGTTTTCAGAGTGTGTGTTTGAGAGCTCCCCGTCGTTTCAGTGTGTGTTCCTCACTGTTTAACAGTCATTGTGTAAAAAGTCATTCCCACAGATTACAGTCAAGTGATGCAACAGGAGCAGAACTGTTGGGTGATCAAAGCACAAAGTGAAAGGATTTACAGGCCAGATAAATCAAGTTCAGCACGTTTTCACTGAGAAACAGCAGAGCCGGGCAAAACGCTGGAAAAGCACTGATGGCTGAAAGCTAAACACACTAAACCCAGCTAGCCCTAACACGGCTTTCCCACAATCCCACTGTCTCAAGAGCCAAGCAAGCAAGTCACCATAACATAATAAGCAAATCTTGCCTATTTGACACATTTCAATATGAAGTGGGTAGAAATCACTCAGCACTCCTAATTACTCAAGAAGGCTCAGTAACACTGAGATTAATAACCGATCACATTGATTTATCAGTCTACTCAGGCTTTAGCAGAGCTCAGTAACGCTGAGATTAATAACCGATCACATTGATTTATCAGTCTACTCAGACTTTAGCAGAGCTCAGTAACGCTGAGATTAATAACTGATCACATTGATTTATCAGTCTACTCAGGCTTTAGCAGAGCTCAGTAACGCTGAGATCAATAACCGATCACATTGATTTATCAGTCTACTCAGGCTTTAGCAGAGCTCAGTAACGCTGAGATTAATAACCGATCGCATTGATTTATCAGTCTACTCAGGCTTTAGCAGAGCTCAGTAACGCTGAGATCAATAACCGATCGCATTGATTTATCAGTCTACTCAGGCTTTAGCAGAGCTCAGTAACGCTGAGATTAATAACCGATCACATTGATTTATCAGTCTACTCAGGCTTTAGCAGAGCTCAGTAACGCTGAGATTAATAAATGATCACATTGATTTATCAGTCTACTCAGGCTTTAGCAGAGCTCAGTAACGCTGAGATTAATAACTGATCACATTGATTTATCAGTCTACTCAGGCTTTAGCAGAGCTCAGTAACGCTGAGATTAATAACTGATCACATTGATTTATCAGTCTACTCAGGCTTTAGCAGAGCTCAGTAACGCTGAGATTAATAACCGATCACATTGATTTATCAGTCTACTCAGGCTTTAGCAGAGCTCAGTAACGCTGAGATTAATAAATGATCACATTGATTTATCAGTCTACTCAGGCTTTAGCAGAGCTCAGTAACACTGAGATTAATAACTGATCACATTGATTTATCAGTCTACTCAGACTTTAGCAGAGCTCAGTAACGCTGAGATTAATAACTGATCACATTGATTTATCAGTCTACTCAGGCTTTAGCAGAGCTCAGTAACGCTGAGATTAATAACTGATCACATTGATTTATCAGTCTACTCAGGCTTTAGCAGAGCTCAGTAACACTGAGATTAATAACCGATCACATTGATTTATCAGTCTACTCAGGCTTTAGCAGAGCTCAGTAACTCTGAGATTAATAACTGATCACATTGATTTATCAGTCTACTCAGACTTTAGCAGAGCTCAGTAACTGCTGAGATTAATAACCTGATCACATTGATTTATCAGTCTACTCAGGCTTTAGCAGAGCTCAGTAACGCTGAGATTAATAACTGATCACGTTGATTTATCAGTCTACTCAGGCTTTAGCAGAGCTCAGTTTTTGTACAGAAGCTGTTTTCTGAGTTCTTCTTTAGAGTATGTCTTTACATACTATGCTCTCTTTTCAGATATTGAAAAAGCATTGATGGTATATATTTATTTAATTTTAGTGTATAAGTTTTTTAAGTCTTCTCCTGAAACTGGAATAAGTCACCACTGGAATAAGTCCACCACTCTGAATTCTGTCTGTAACCTGGGCTGAGTGGAGATGCTTCATGTCCGTATTCGGAATGCTTGTTCCCAGTATCTGTATGGATTTACGTCCTTGCCCTGTAAAAAGTGATGTATTGAATTTCCTCCAAGAAATGTAATTTTGTGAACACATGAAAACACCTTTTGGTCTCACAACAGGAAACTGGTCCTTCAAACTCTAAATGTATGGTTTTAATGTCATGAAATGTCCAAGAATGTCTTATTTTACTTTGAGAGGAATTTGAGTGTGGCACAGTGCCTGAAGGCCAGGCTGAACAGAGTCATTATGACAGAAATATCCAGCCGACAGTGGCTCTGTGGTCAGAAGCTGACCGTTGGTGAGAGGCAGAATGGACGTACTGTAAAGGCCTTGAAAGGAAAAGATAGAACAGCTAATGGAGCCATATAAAGAAAGGCTAGTGACCATGACGTTGTATCGCTGCTGTTGGAAGAAAGTCTTGTATCTCCATTTTTGGCGTGTTTTGGATAATCTGAAAATGCCTAATGTTCTTTACACTGTGTGTAAATTTCATGATGAATGGACCAAAAGAAACGGCCCAAAATATCTTGGAAAAAAGTCTGGTTCCGTTGACTTACATTGAAAGTAGAGTATGTTTATTCCTACTCCTGTAAAGTTACCGTTTTGCTGATATGATGTTTTGTCCCAACAGCAGCGATGCATAGATGCTCTTTTAGTAAAATAGACATCAGTACATGCCATTTCTGAAAGTGTGTTGCAGTGTTGTCATCTGTGAAAAGCCCTGCTTTTCCATTTACTCAGCTGTTTAGAAAAACTACAGGATCAGAAATGTTGTCGTACTTTCTCTCAGTACAAAACCTGAGCCACAAACGGATGTTGCTTCTTTCATAATGTCTTCCTTCTGCAATGCCTTGTTCTGTTTCCCTAAAATGTGACGTCTAATTGTGTAATAATCTCATGTGCAATAACAGGGGCTGCATGGCCTGGTTGTCTCATTCTTACGTCTGGGGAAATTTCAGCGTTTTGGCTGTGGGTGTGTGGGCCATCGCTCAGAGAGACTCAGTAGATGCTGTACTAATGGTAGGTCACTAAAACTGTTATTATTCTGACCAAGCAGACTCTGCATTGTGATTTACAATGATATAACGGTCCTTTTACACTGATTCAAATGTGTACATCGTTACTAATCTGAGAGAGGATGTTTAGACTTATTTTCTGGAGGGAACATGATATTCCCACTCATGATCTTGTTTAACCTCTTTAACTGCAGGCTTGTTGTTCGGTTATTAATCACAAGACTTATTACATATTGTTTGGTAACTAATGTGAAACTAATGTCCAGTCCCATTTCTTCTTGTTACCCCTTGATTTGGAGTGTTCCTCCTTGTTGCTGAGCTACAGGGCAGTGGTTGAGATCTTCCTCTGAAATGAGACCCTCTAATAAAAGAGCATCACTTCATTAACAGCTACTAGCGCCGCTCTGTAGGCGACCCTGCCCGTCTGCAGGGACAGCAGAGGAGGGGAAAGTTCAGCTCCTCACTGCTGGGCTTTAGTTACATTTAGGGATCAGACACCTTCAAAGAGGGGGCAATTATTTATTATCAGCCCCCCTAATTCTTCAGTGATATGAAGCTGAAGTCAGAGATTCTCCAGATTCTTGTTCTAATTTTCCTGTTCCACCTTAAATGGAGCAGCAGTTACATTCTGGCGCTTCAGGCGTCACTGCTGGACTATTTAAGGTGGAAACGATCTAAATTCACTGAAATGACATTAAACTAAGATAATATGATGATTATCCTAATTTTTTAACAAAGAAAATTCTCACATTTGAGGGTTTCTTTGGTCTCTTGTTCTCCGTCTGTTTGGAGTCTCTGAAAAACCTCTGGAGGGTCATGTAGCCCCAAACCTTCACCCCACCCCTCTATCTCAACAAGAATCGGGACACCCCACCCCTAGACGTGGAGGGCTAAGGGCTCAGTGGTAGGGGTGAGGGGTGAAATGAGACGGGGCCTAAGTCAGTGTTGTAATGAGGTAGGAGACGAAGCAGACAGGAAAGCAGGATGCAAATATGAGCTGGAGGTTTTATTTGTGTCCATGATGAAAACATCAATGAAAAAACAGAACTAGAAAATACAGAAATAAAGAAAAGTCTGTACTAGAAAATAATCTAAGAAATTACCAGTGCTGCAAAACAAAGAACAAACAAACAGAACTCAAGAAAATCTCAACACCAGAATTAAATAAGCAAAAACTGGAATTTGAAGTCACACAGTAAACAATGCCAAGCCGTGAACAGGACAAACACAAGGGGACTAAATACAAGAAGCACTTGGTAACAGTTACTGGCCAGGGCAACAGATAAGACACAGGTCAGGGGAACGAGAGGAGCAGGAGAACCCACAAACGAGGGGAAGACAGACGTGGGCAGAGTAACATAGGAGGTTACAGTAGTATTAGAGTGGTATCGAAGTGTGGACCCACATATAGAGGGCAGTAATGGGCTGGAGGTCAGGGAACCAGCCCTGTGACCGGAAGGTCGCTGGTTCAAGCCCCAGAGCCGACAACACATGACTGAGGTGTCCTTGAGCAAGACACCTAACCCCCAACTGCTCCCCGGGCACTGTGGATAGGGCTGCCCACCACTCCAGGCAAGTGTGCTCACTGCCCCCTAGTGTGTGTGCTCACTAGTGTGTATGTGGTGTTTCACTGCACAGATGGTTTACATGCGGAGGTGAAATTTCCCGGTTATGGGACTAATAAGGGTCTCTTAATATGAACCCTTATTACAGCTCAGTATAGCTTTTAGCGATAGCTTAAATCAGTGATTCCACTGGAATCGTTGATTTAATCCTATCCTACTTAAAGCAGCACTACGTAAGATTTTTTTTTTTTGCTTTTCTGAGCATATTGTGGATATCGTCAATACTTATCGTCAATACTTGTTTGTTTACAAAGAGAACATGTTTACTCCTATTTAATTGAATTTAATGCAGGGTGGTTTGTGAAAAACTGAATAAAATCATTGTACCTGTGGGTTTATTATAGTATTTTTATACATAGCACTACAGGTTCTTTTTTCTGTTTCAAATTTTTTAATCTCTGAGAAAAGAAATGTGCTGCTTATCGTGCATCGTCAAGTATTGCGACACATGTTTTGGCCGTCCCTCGTAGTGCAGCTTTAATATACTGTTAGCCGTCCATCTGCATCTTTGCCCCTCCCCATGGTATTTGGTGGGCATGCTGTCCATGTTGGTCATCATAAAATGGATTAACATGGCAGAGTGAGCTTTCCATGTGCTGCAGTGTTTCCTACCACTGTGTAAAAGAAGCCCCATGCTGCCTTTATTGTTGCTGTGACACAGACAAAATAAACGTCTACACATTTTTAAACTTCAAAATGTTCTCTGCACATTAAAATAAATGTGACAGCATGCCATTAAAAGAGAAAAGGAGCTGAAAAAGCAGAAATAGTTGTTCTGCACTCTACTATCAGTCAATCAATCAGTCAATCACTCAATCAATCATCCTTTATTCGACATGGAAGTCAGAATCCGAATCAGAATCCTTTATTGATCCCAGAGGGAAATTGCAGTTGTTACAGTTGCATCCATCCATCCATCCATCCATTATCTTCCGCTTCTCCGGGGTTCGTGTCGCGGGGGCAGCATCCAAAGCAATGAGGCCCAGACCTCCCTTTCCCCAGCCACTTCCACTAGCTCTCCAGGGGGGGATTCTGAGGCGCTCCCAGGCCAGCTGGGCGATATAGTCACGTCAGCATATCCTGGGTCTTCCCCGGGGGGCGTCCAGGAGGCATCCTAACCAGATGCCTGAACCATCTCAGCTGGCTCCTCTCGACATGGAGAAGCAGCGGCTCTACTCCGAGTCCCTCCCAGATGACCGAACTTCTCACCCTATCTCTAAGGGAGAGTCCAGACACCCTGCGGAGGAAACTCATTTCGGCCGCTTGTATTCGCGATCTTATTCTTTCAGTCATTACCCAAAACTCATGACCATAGGTGAGGGTGGGAACGTAGATCGACCGGTAAATCGAGAGCCTTGCCTTGTGGCTCAGCTCTTTCTTTACCACAACAGACCGGTAAAGAGCCCGCATCACTGCTGACCCAGCACCAATCCGCCTGTCAATCTCCCGCTCCCTTGTACCATCACTCGTGAACAAGACCCCGAGATACTTGAACTCCTCGACTTGAGGCAAGAGCTCATCCCCGACCCAGAGAGGGCTCTCTGCCCTTTTCCGCTTGAGAACCATGGCCTCAGATTTGGAGGTACTGATTCTCATCCCGGCCGCTTCACACTCGGCTGCCGAATGGCTCGTAGCAAAGAGCCATGTACCCCGTACTCCCGAAGCACCTCCCACAGAATACCCCAGGGAACACAGTCGAATGTCTTCTCCAGATCCACAAAGCACATGTGGACTGGTTGGGCAAACTCCCATGAACCCTCCAGAATCCTGGAGAGGGTGAAGAGTTGGTCCAGTGTTCCACGACCAGGGCGGAACCCGCACTGCTCCTCCTGGATCCGAGGTTCGACTATAAGCCGGACTCTCTTCTCCAGTACCCCTGCATAGACCTTACCAGGGAGGCTGAGGAGTGTGATTCCCCTGTAGTTGGAACACACCCTCCGGTCCCCCTTTTTAAAAAGAGGCACCACCACCCCAGTCTGCCAATCCAGTGGCACCACCCCCGATGTCCACGCAATGTTGAAAAGGCGTGTCAGCCAAGACAGCCCCACAACATTCAGAGCCTTGAGGAACTTAGCCACAGCTACAGTCAGCCACTTCAACAATGGAGGAATGGAACATGGCCCATTTTGAGTCAATGTCCCCCACCTCACCCAATATCTGGTCAAAGTTCTGACAGAGGTGTGAGTTGAAGATCAATCTGACAGGTTCTTCTGCCAGACATTCCCAGCAAACCCTCACTATACGTTTGGGCTTGCCTGGTCTGACTGGCATCTTCCCCCACCAGCTGATCCAACTCACCACCAGGTGGTGATCAGTTGACAGCTCAGCTCCTCTCTTTACCCGAGTGTCCAAAACACATGGCCGCAAGTCCGATGACACGACTACAAAGTCAATCATTGAACTGCGGCCTAGGGTGTCCTGGTGCCATGTGCACTTATGGACATCCTTGTGTTCAAACATGGTGTTCGTGATGGACAAACTGTGGTTTGCACAGAAGTCCAAAAACCGAACACCACTCTGATCTAAACCCGAGAGGCCATTTCGCCCAATCACACCCATCCAGGTCTCACTGTCGTTGCCCACGTGAGCGTTAAAGTCCCCCAGTAGGAAAATAGAGTCTCCGGGAGGAGCATTTTCAAGAACCCTTCCCAAGGACTCTAAGAAGGCTGGGTACTCTGAACTGCTGTTCGGTGCATAAGCACAGACAACAGTCAGGACCCGTTCCCCAACCGAAGGCGTAGGGAAGCTACCCTCTCGTCCACCGGAGAAAACCCCAACATACAGGCCCCGAATCGAGGGGCTATGAGAAAGCCCACACCTGCCCGCCGCCTCTCACCATGGGCAACTCCAGAAAAGAATAAAGTCCAGCCCCTCTCAAGGAGATTGGACCCAGAGCCCAAGCTGTGTGTTGAGGTGAGCCCGACTATATCTAGCCGGTATCTCTCGACCTCGCGCACCAACTCAGGCTCCTTCCCCGCCAGTGAGGTAACGTTCCAAGTTCCAAAAGCCAGTTTCAGCAACCGAGGATCAGAACGCCAAGGCCCACGCTTTCGGACACTGCCCGATCCACAAAGCACCAAACCCCTACTACTGCCCCTCCCATTGGTGGTGGGTCGATGGGAGGGGGGACTCACGTAACTCCTTCGGGCTGGGCCCGGCCGGGCACCATGAGTTAATGCCCAGCCACCAGACGCTCGCTGGCAAGGCCCTCCCCCAGGCCTGGCTCCAGGGTGGGGCCCCGGTAACCCTGTTCCGGGCAGGGTACACAAGTCCTGTTTTTGTCTTTTCATAGGGGTTATTATGGATCACACTTTGTCTGACCTGTCACCTAGGACCAGTTTGCCTTGGGAGACCTTACCTGGAGCTTTTGCTCCAGACAACATAGCTCCTAGGGTCCTTCAAGCACGCAAACCCCTCCACCACGATAAGGTGGTGATCCATGGAGAGGTACAGTTGCAACTATTTATATAAAAGAATAAACACTTTAATAATTTAAAACAAAGATAAAGAGAAATTTGCAGTGTGTACATGAGATTTAAGTTCTTATGAATATAGTAAAGTGGTGGTGACTGTGATAGTAAATGTTAAACGTCTAGAAAGCAGTTCTAAATTATTGTGCCTCTCAGTTATTGAACACAATTAATGTTATTACCCTCAGTACATTGAGGGTGACACTCATATACAGTGTAGCTAAAAAAAATGAAAATGAAATTTACCAAATAAAACAAATGAAAAACATCAAGATAAAAACATTTATATGTGGAAAACTGATAAAATGTACATATTGTGGCTGTCAAAAAAATGTGTCTGGAATACAATCACCTACATCAGGTTAGATTAAAGTAAATGTTTTGCCTGTACCAGTAAAGTTCCTACATTTCCGTCAAATCATTACAGTAGTTACTGAAAATAAGTCTAAAGAGTAATAACAGAAACATGTGGGTCCACACATCAAAGCCACTGCTCTAAAGCCACCAAACCATTCTCTTCTCCTTTTCTCTCCCAGTTCCTGATCGGGATGACGCTGACGATTCTGACGGACATCATCCACTTTGGAATCTACTACCCGGCAATTGAAAGTTTAGGAGCAAGCGACACGTTCCGCTTCAGCGCGGGGATGGCCATCCTCAGCCTCATACTCAAGCCTCTGTCCTGCTTCTTCGTCTATCAGATGTATCGCGAGAGGGGAGGCGACTACAACATCAACTTCGGTGAGTGGGCGTCTCTGGGCTTCTTGTAGGGCTCTGTTGATGAGGTCTGTGCTGCTATGAGATGCATGTGCTAGTCCTGTGGCCTGTGTTAGGTGAGCTGATGTGCTAAATCAGAGGGTCTCTGTTGATGTGCCTCACACTACATTAGTTTGAGGGGGTTTGCTTTCAACCCTTGAAACTTTATTTGATTTAATTTTTTCCCTTGTGCCCTTATTTTATTTGTTTGTTTGCTTGTATGTTTAGATTTGTTTAACAATATTTGTAACAGTTTCTAAATAATTTGTGGTATTTACCTCATAATTTATTTTGTTTACTTAGTAATTTACTGAATAATTTTGTGGTATTTCCTGAATAATTTCTAATAGTTACTGAGTAATTTGTAGTGGTTACTGAGTAATTTGTAGTGGTTACTGAGTAATTTGTAGTATTTACTGAATAATCAGTGTTTAGATTATTAACTGAATAACAAGCCTAGGTGTATTGCTGTGTTTAGTCCTGGAACATTGTGGAGATGCTGTGCTGTGGAGCAGAACAGTGTGTTTCTCTGAAAGCGACGGGGGCATTGAGTCAAAAGAGGAGCATAACTGAGTTAGTGAGACGGTCACAAGACAAATGCCTGACAGAGTAAGTGCTGGAACAGAGGAGTGCGGCCCAGAAAGCTCCTGAGAGATAAAGAGAATGAATGGCTCTATATAGTTACCTCTAGAATTGGTTCCACAGCTGACTGGTTTTGACTGTGAAGATAGATTAAGTCCAGTGCTGACTGACTGTAGATGACCTAAAACATATATACAGTAGTCTGCAAAGGCCAGGAAGCAATTTCATTTGTCAGATTTCCTGACAGCGTGCATTATGAACAAGTTATTTATAAGCAGAAAACATATTCCGCTGAAAATTACCCAGAACCCTCCACTGAACAACTAATATCACATTTATTGTGTCCACGTTTTGCCTTTATTATGGCTTCTATTCTTTCCAGGCGACTTGCTTTCAGTTCTAGGGATATTTTTCCACACCTCCAAAGTTCAGTCCCAATAATAGATTTTGACTCATTAGTTCATCAAATCACATTTTCACATTACCACATTTTCTTTTCTCAATAGCAACCTTTTGACACCTGCACATCCTTTCAGACCCACAGCGCTGAGTGGTCTTCTCACAGTGGAAGGATGGACAGAAACACCTGTGGATGTTTTCAGATCTGAAGCGGCTTGATTCTCAAAGATGAAAGCTTTAAGTGCTGCTTATCTGATGTTAACAGTGTCTTTGGTCTACCAGTTCTTGCATGGTTGTTGGGGGCCCTTTTTTCTTTATATTACGGTGTCTTGCTACACTGACTCCACAGTCATGCCCCATTAGGCCTTCTCTGCCGTTGAACCTCGTGGTCTTATACCAGGCTGTGCCTTCCTGAAGTTCATCAAAGCACCGTTCTGCTCCGTGCCACCACGGGGCACTGTCCCACTTCTGACACCAGGAGAAACCATGATTTCTCATATGAGAAGTGCTAGTGGCCACATGTTAAGCTTGCAGCACAAACAACAGATTTTCTCCAGTTCTTACTGGGAGCATGTCGCCCCTCAAGAGCCTCTATGCATGGCCGCACCCCCCCACTCCTACAGCAGTGTGATCCGTTCCTCATGCAAGTGGAGTATCTTAACTCTAATCTCTTGTGTATATGTGTTCACTGCTGTTTTTTTCTGATGGTGAAAAATAACTTAATGGCTGTTTTGACTGAAAGTAAAAAAAAAGGAAAGAGTGACTTCTGAATTTTGCACAGTAATATATTTCAAGCCTGTGATTAAAAAAAAAAATTCATTTTTATTCAAGTTGTTCTGCTTTTACCCACATTTTGCTGCATAGGCTACAAAGTACAGCTGCCATGCATCTTTCTTGGCTAAATGTATGTGGGGATGCGGGTAAGTGCTCACTGCTTTCGCTTGTTTTAGCTCAGCGCTAATGTGCTGGATCAGCAGTTTTAATCCTGCTCCTCCACCTGCTCATTGTGGTGTTTTCCTGATAGTGAGCTAATGATTGCGCCAGGTGTGTTGAGCACAGAACTACTGAACAGAGAAATAGAAAACGGCTTGTTTTACTTTTCTGTTACTGCAGTTTAGCACTGTAATCACATTATGAACAATTTCATATCAGAACAAGAGAACCGCCAGTCTGTTTGTGCTGTATTTTAATCAGCATGCATTAATTCAGTCATTCTTAAAATACACCATATTCGATTAGTTGATATGAGATGAATTGATCTAACCATGCTATGTCCATATAGGTGTGCGTTCATAGCAACTGTTGCTGGGTTGGACAAGCTTTACAGAACGTTGGCGTAAATCCCATTTGAACGTAATGAGACACTGTGGCTCACAGTCTGTTTTGTTCAAATTTAATGTATTAATTTTAAATTATATGATGCACAGAAATTTAAAAAAAAAATTTGTTGTATTTATGCTCATTAACAAAACAAGCCAAATATATATTATATATATATATTATATAAAAATGAAAAATACACGTTTTATTATTGGTAAAATTTACTTTCTGTTAGACAAAACTGAGCGGACAGTTCACATAAAATAAACACACAACTTGTTGCGGTACGGAGACTTCAGAATGTGCAAAGAAATCAGACATCAGAGAACACTTGATCATCTGAAGCAACAATTCCATTATTTTTACTATTCTTTCACTTTTGAAGCCTTGTTTGTAAATTTATAAATCATATAAATTAAATAATAAAACAAATCAACTGACGCTACAGATAGCATCGGGGGGCTAGCAGGGTCTTTCCATTCTGCTTCTTTTGGTTTGCTGTGTTCTGAGTACTGAGTGGGATATTATGTGTTTTTAAGTGATATCCAGCCTCTAATCGAGATGTTTTTAGGAGTTGTGGCCTCTCCTGAGACTTGGGATTAATAGAGATTATAAATTGCTTGTCTAATTGTAAGTAGTTCCTTGTTTTCTTTGTTTTTGGCAGTGACCGGTGCAGAAGAGCGAAGGAAAAAGAGCATGTTTAATCCTTGTCTCATAAGAATTTGATAAACTACACGCATTCTAATTTAGGATGAACTGAAATTCAACCACTAACACATTTAGGGGGAAAATGGTCAAAAGTGGAAGCTTTCTTTTCAGTGGCTGAAATGTTTTAGGAGTGACCATCTGATGGACAGGCATAGCAGAAAGTTCAGACTTGTTTAAACATTTAAAATTCAGATATTTTAAGAAGTATGGGTAACGCTTTCCCAGTATGTTGATATGTGACAAGTGCAGCAGGAAGTACAGCGCTGTCAGTGCTGCGCAGGCATGACCAACTTTCAAACATGCTTCTACAACATAATAAAATAAATTAGTGATTATAATTTAAAATACTAACATCATTTCTGTGTTTAGGCTGTTGAGTTTTTATAGTTTGACAGCGACCAAATATTAGTAAAAATTCCAGTTTGAACCTTGAAGGCACTGAACGCTGGCAGGATAAAGACACAGTGTAGCAGGCTAAGCTAACTCGGACAAGTTGTTGCCTATATCAGGGGTCGAAACCCAAATGTTAAGAAGAGCTATTTTGAAGTTGAAACAAAAGTGCAGACGCACTTTGCTCTGCTTTCAGCTTCAGCTCAGCTGTAGCTGCTTTTCTCGCATCTCCAGCAGGAAACCTTTCTGTAAAAATGGAATATCTTGTAAAATGTCTCAACGCTTGATTTTTTTACGAGGCTGAAGTCGCTTCTCATTCGCCAGCTTCTTTTTAGAATTTTCCCGTTCCACCTAAATGGTGCCTGAGGTGTCAGAAGTAAAGGTGGAACTGCATAATTCGAACAAGATTTCAGCTTCATGACTTTTTAGTGTACAGATCAGGCAACCAGCTGGAGTGACTATAAACACTAATCAGTCCATTCGTCTCCAAATGATCGATGTCCGTCTTAAATCTCTCTCTTTGCCGTTTTGTAGCTACTAGCTGGGCGAGACTGTCGTCTGTGTTGCTATGGTGACCAGCCGTCTGCGCTGATCTTCAGGGTTAAAGGGTGAATCAGCAGTTCTACATTAACTCCAGCGTTTAAGACCATTTACTGTTAAACTGTGTTGAAGGATCAGCAGAGCTTTATTTTACTGTAGAGGAGGATTATTTTATTATTACCTGCTGATCTGATTCAGCTGTGGAGCTGCAACAGGGTGGTAGAAGAGCCACATGCAGCTCCAGAACCACATGTTGCCGAACCCTGTGCTATAGTAATAGCAGGTTACCTACCACGCTTTTTAAGGTGAATGCCTGTCTGTTATTAGATGATTTCATAAAAGCACTGATTTTACTGTATTACTGTACTTGTATGCACAGTTTTACATGCTTTGTGACTAAAGGCTTTAAATGTTTTGGTTAAATGTACACTTAACCAGGCTTTATTGGTTGACCCCTATAATGACAGTATAAGCTCAGTCATTGGGTAAATTTCTTAGAGTAAATAGGGTTAGGGTTAGGGTCAGCCATGCTACAATAGCTAGCGGTCTACTAACCCATGATGTTAAAATTAAAACAAAAATAAAAGTGGTGAACTTTCTGCTCAGCCTATTAATCACATGGTTATCTCTAAAGACATTGCTCGCACAAAAAACTACAGTTACATGCAAAGGTTTAACGCGCTTGTTCAAATTTACTTTTGTTGATTTTCTAAGAGAAAAGCTTTTAAAATATCTTTTGCACAGCCCACACTTGTTAAATTGAGCAGATAAACAGCAATGTATGGATTAAAATGTGCAGAAGTGTGTCTCCGTAAAAGTGTTCACTTATTTTCACATAGAAAATCAACAGAACATGTAATTCGACCAAATATGCTGAACTTTTACATGCGGCTGAGTGAATCCTCTATTAAAACGGAGTGATGTTCACATGCCGTTTCAGACGAGTAACACACTCTGCAGGTATTTTGGCAAGAACTGAATGTGAGCTAGAGTTGGGTTGAATGGGATGTTTGCCAATGTTGTGTGAAGCTTGTCCAACATAGCAACAGTAGCTATGAACGAGCACGTCTGTGGGCGGAGCATGTGTAGATCCATAAAATGGCTCTGTAGTTGCTTTACTTTCTTAATTCATTTCATCTTTTGTCTGTTACTCGTCCTCACTGATCTGTTTTCTCTCTCTTCACCTGCTCCCTCTTTCTGCTCTCATCCTTTTTCTCTCTGTCTGTCTGTCTGTCTGTCTGTCTGTCTGTCTGTCCCTTCTGTTCGTCAGACTTGGAGACGTCAGTGGACAGTCGCTGCACCACAGACAGTGCTGATAGCACTCTGCTCGGCCGTCGTTACTGAAAACCCTCTTCTTCCTCACCTTTATTCCAACTGAGAATCACTTGTGATGTATTTATTTTGTATGTTGTTTTTGTCTTTGCTCTGATTTCTTTCCTCCTCTGCTGTTTCCACTCACCCTGTGTCTCCTGATTATGTAACATCTTCCGTTTTAATGTTTTGTTTTGCTTTGTTTCTGCTGGAAAGTGATTGTGAGAATCATTTGAATGTGTTTACAAATGAATACAGTATGCAAAAGGTAGTCAGATTACATTTTGTTGATTTTCTAAGTGAAAGTAATTGAACACTCTACAGAGAACTGAACACCACAGTGGCCTTCTGCTCAGTTAAGCTTCTGTTTGTCTGCTAACTTTAACAAAAATCAAATGTAAACCACAGCAAATAAACAGTAGTTAAAGAGTTTTCTCTGTAGAGGATGTTAACTTCACTCTGAAAATCTACAACCCCCAACAGAATTCAATGATTAGCAAATCTCATATAGACCCGTATTTTATTCACAGTAGAACACACAACACGTGTCAGATGTTGAAAGTGAGACATTTTCCCATTGCCTGAAAAACATTAACTCGTTTAGAGCTTGACGGCAGCAGCGCATCTCAGAAAAGTTGGAACAGGAGCAGCAAAAGGCTGGAAAGGTAAGTGGTACTAATAAAAACAGCTGGAGGAGCAAATTTGGAACTAACTCACAGGACTGAGTATAAAAGAGCATTTTAGAGAGGCGGAGACTCTCAGAGACTCCCAGAAGCAAAGATGGGCAGAGGATCACCAACCTGAGAAAAACTGCGTCTAAAAATTGTGGAACAATTTTAGAAAAATGTTCAACATAAAAGTGTGAAGACTTTGGAAATCCCACCATCTACAGTACATAACATCATCAGAAGATTCAGAGAATCTGGAGAAATCCCCGTACGCAGTGGACCAGGCCGACGGTCAGTACTGGACACTCGTGATCTTCAGGCTCTCAGGCGGCGCTGCATTAAAAACAGGCCTGATTCTGAACTGAAATCACTGCATGAGCTCGAAACACTTCCAGAAATCAGTGTCTGTGAACACAGTTCACTCTACAATCCACGAACAGGTTAAAGCCGCATCAGGCAGAGAAGAAGCCAGATATAAACAGGAGCCAGAAACACTGCCACCTTCTCTGGGCCTGAACTCATTTAAAATGGACTGAGGCAGCATGGAAAACTGTTCTGTGGTCAGATGAACCAAAATATGAAAGTCTTTTTGAAGATAATGGAGCCTGCATCCTTTGGACTAAAACACCATTAATGCTGAACGATATAAACAGTCCAGACCGTTCACCAATAGAAAACATTTGGCTCATAATGAAACGAAAAATCGGGCAAAGAAGACCCTGGAAGTTAGAATCCTACGCCAGACAGGAATGGGACAACATTCCTCTCCCAAAGCTCCTTGTTTTGGGGAAAACAAACCTGTAGTTAAAGAAGAGGGGAAGCTACACGATGGTGGACGCCGCCCTGTCCAAACCTTTCTGAGATGCATTGCTGCCATCAAGTTCTAAATGAGTTCATGTTTTTCAGGAATCTGTAAAATGTCTCGCTTTTAACATCTGATACGTGTTTTTATGTTAAAAATATGGGTCTGTGAGGATTTCAAATCATTGCATTTTGTTTTTATTTACATGTATTTACATTTTAGTGTCTCATTTTTTGCATTCACCTATACAAATTCATGTTTGTGTTTTGTTTTTTTTTGTTTTTTTGTTTTTTTTCTGATAATCCAAGGATTAACTCCAAGTTTAAATCCAAAACAGACTACTATTTAACATTTTGCATTCATTTGTTATATTAACATCTTGTTTTTTTATACACACTAACAGCTTGCACTGTGTGGGTTTCATTTTTGCTTTTAGATATTTTATGCAATATTTTTTTATTTACAGGAAGTTAGTAAATCATATAATGTTAGTACGTATTGACAGTAATAGTGGTGCAAGATATGCTCATCACTTTTGTAATGTAAAGTATTCTAAATATGTATTTGATATTAATAATATTATGTTCTAATAATACAATAATTACAAAGGGAGCATAATTAGTCCTGTTTAACTGGCTTTAGTGCAGTGCAGTGTGTGGAATTTTGAATACAGATGATTGACTCTAATCAGTCTAATCTCTTCCAACTAATCAGACATAGCCATATGCAAAAGTTTGGGCACGCCGTTCTCATAACACACTTCTGCACATTTTAAAGCATTTTAAATCTGCTGAATTTAACATGAGTCACGTTTTATATTTTGTTCTCTATTTGTTAAATAAACACTGAGCAGAGAGAGGTTAGATGCTCTGGTGAAGTACAGGAAGGAAGTGTGATGTCTTAAGCGCACATGTTCCGGATTAAGCTTATTTCTGCACTCATCTTAACATTAAAACCTTTCCAGCCCCACTGCTTATACCATCGTTTAAATAAAGGCATAGGTTATTTTATTCTTCGACACCGTGCATTTACATATTTCACACACACAATCCAACTTTTCATCCTTAACTTCACTTTAAGATTTTGAAGAGCTTTCCTACAGATGTTTTTGTATTTTATTTTATGTAAAAATGTCTGATTTTCTTGTGTTTCTTGTATTTTTATTACCCTCCTTGCAGAAACAGGCACTGGCAAGAAAACTAAAACACGATCACCAGGCTGAAATTCAGACATGGGGATTTTTTTAGTTTTAGCTTGCAGCACTTGTAGTGACTTGGCAGCGATTTTAGAGGCATGGTGTGAGCGCTCGTTTTTACAGACTGTCCCATGTAGTGCCTCATTTAAAAAAGGTTTTCCTAGGTTACGAGTCCTTTAATTAATAATAGAGAGAGAGAGAGAGTTCATCCCTCGTCTTTCTGTACTGACTGTAGCATTTGTTCAGTAGCTCCATTACAGCCGATGTGTAAACTGACAGATGGACTACAGTCTGTAACTGTAGAACTACAGAGTGCAGCTATACAGTCAGTGGAGCTGATGAAGTGTTCAAAGGCCATAAGGTAGGTGTGATTATTGAGGTGGCTGGTTGAGGAAGCAAATGTAACCCAGCCTTCATTGCTGTACATAAAACTGTAGAACTAATGAAGCTAATTTTAGTGATTTTTCTCACAAATACACTAAAACAAAACAAACCTGACCCTAACCAAACCCTCGGAAAGCTGGAGCTCTCAGTGGCCCAGACTGTGTCCACTTGCTCAGATAATCAGAAACACTCCTCTGAGTGCTGAGTGCACTGAATTTGCTGTATAAAGGCTTCATCACATGTCAGTGGACAGCTGCCTGCGTGATGGTTATTCGGTCAGTTTACACATCGGCTGTAACGGAGCTACTGAACAAATGTCCGCTGTGGTCCAGAGGAGGACGGGTTCCCCTTCTGAGTCTTGGTTCCGCTCAGTGTTTCTTGTTCTCAGGGAGTTTTTCCTCGTCACCTTTGCCGCTGGCGACGCTCATGGGGGCTCGGACCCGGATTTTTCTGTAAAGCTGCTTTGTGACGACGCCTGTTGTAAAAAGCGCTATACTAATAAACTTTGACTTGGGTCCAGCTTGAGTGGACAGTCGGAGTGACCGTGTGTCCTGCCTTTCTCTCCTCAGGCTTTCCCACAGTGACCCGGAACAGAGACGCCTACCAGTCCATTGACCAGCAGGACCAGTCCAGCGCCGCCAAACCATTCAACCAAGCGGAGGACCAAAAGCCTGCAGTGCGTGCATACTGAAGACCACCTTCACTCATTGGCCCCTTCTGAGTGACCGCTGTGCTGGTTTATGGTGTGGTAAATGGCGGAAGGTGCAGTTTGAGGGGCAGCGATGATTCGCAATTTCGTCAGTTTACAAAGTGATATTATATGTTTACTCTTAAGCCTTACAGTGCGTTACTGTATTCATATGGGTAGTCAAGCGCGCTGGATAATTTCAGTAGAAGGTGATCATGCTGGACCTGCATTGTTAATTTTATATGACAGCATATGAATCAAAGAGTTTTTATAGATGTGCCATACATTGCACACCGGTCAGACGTAACATTCTGACCGCCTCCTTGTTTCTGCGCTCACTGTCCACTTTATCAGCTCCACTGACCGTATAGCTGCACTCTGTAGTTCTACAGTTACAGACTGTAGTCCATCTGTTTCTCTGATACTCTGTTACCCTGTTCTTCAGTGGTCAGGACCCCCATGGACCCTCACAGAGCAGGTACTATTTGGGTGGTGAGTCATTCTCAGCACTGCAGTAACACTGACTGCTGCTGGAGTTTTTAAACACTGTGTCCACTCACTGTCCACTCTATTAGACACTCCTACCTTGTCGGTCCACCTTGTAGATGTAAAGTCAGAGACGACAGCTCATCTGCTGCTGCACAGTTTGTGTTGGTCATCCTCTGGTCCTTCATCAGTGGTCACAGGACGCTGCCCACAGGACGCTGCCCACAGGACGCTGCCCACAGGACGCTGCCCACAGGACACCGCCCACAGGACGCTGCCCACAGGATGCTGCGAATGACTCACCACCCAAACAGTAGCTGCTCTGTGAGGGTCCATGGGGGTCCTGACTGAAGAACAGGGTAACAGAGTATCAGAGAAACAGATGGACTACAGTCTGTAACTGTAGAACTACAGAGTGCTACTCTTTGTTACACACTTACAAAACGCTGCCCACAGGACACTGTTGGCTGGATATTTTTGGTTGGTGGACTATTCTCAGTCCAGCAGTGACACTGAGGTGTTTAAAAACTCCAGCAGCACTGCTGTGTCTGATCCACTCAGACCAGCGCAACACACACTAACACACCGCCTACTACAAAGTGCAGCTGTCCAGTAAGTGGAGCTGATAAGATGGACAATGAGCGCAGACAGAAGGAGGTGGACGTGACGTTACGTACATTTGCTATTTTAATTATAAGAAACTAAAAATAATAATAATCTGGAATCAGTGTTTTCAGTAATATGAATCCAATTTAGTGGGAATCAAGTGATTCTAATGAAGCCTGTACAACTTCACAGCTTTCAAATAAGTATTAGGACACTAGGAAGCCATCACTGAATAAAAACGAAAACATTCTAGATGTGTCCAGAATGATGATTGATTCCAGAAAGACCGGAAACACTGTACGTCACTGAGAAGGACGTTTAATAAAATTAAAATCCAGAATTCATCATATTACAAAAGTCAATTACAAGAAAAACAACAAAAAATATTGTGAATATTAGGGCTGAGCAATATGACAATATATATCATTATCGTGATGCATTCTGTCAAAATACAATACAGAATGATGCTTTTCTGTGTCACCAGTACTAGAAGACACGGACTGACCGCGTGTCTCGTTTATAAAGAGAGTGAAATCGCTGTTTAGTGCAACACCGTGTGCCAAATGCTGAATAAAGATCTTTGTATTTGTCATTTTTGATGGTGTGTTTTTTTTAATGTAACACTGCTGGTTCCTTTGTCTCTGTTCCTGCTGGTCAGACGTCTGAAATAAATAAATATGGTGAAATATCGTGCAAATTTCAAGTATCATGATAGTCGGTGGCTGGAGGTCAGGGAACTGGCTCCGTGACCGGAAGGTTGCTGGTTCGAGCCCCTCGGCTGACAGTCCATGACTGAGGTGTCCTTGAGCAAGACACCTAACCCCCAACTGCTCCCCGGGCACCATGGATAGGGCTGCCCACCGTTCCGGGCAAGTGTGCTGACTGCCCCTAGTGTGTGTGTGTGTGTGTGGGCTCACTAGTGTGTATGTGGTGCTTCACTTCACGGATGGGTTAAATGCGGAGGTGGAATTTCTCCGTTTGTGGGATTAAAAAAGTATCACTTATGTTTTTGCCATGTCGCCCACCTCTACGAAATATAATTACAGTGTGTTATTTATACTTTAGTAATGCCTTGAAATATTGAATAAAACATGTCTTGTAGACTAACGAGCTAATCCACGTTAAGAGTTATTCTATAGAAAAGGGCAAAACTGTTAATATGGCTTGTGCTTCCAAATTTCCATAATTTACCATGTTAGGATCAAAGCCTCCAATAATACCACGGATTTTCTGTCATTCCATTATTATTTATGCCAAATGAGGTGGTGTCTAGAAGTTTTGGCACCCCCAGTAAAATGCCATTTTTCTTGGTTTTCTGAGCAAAAAGAAAAAACAATAACCCTGCAAATAAATAGAAAAGAATTTACTAAAACGGCAGTAAGATGATTTGCTCCCTGTAGAGGAACTAATGAAATCAACAAAAGTGATCTGGCTGGGGGTGTTCAAACTTTTGCATGCAGCTGTATAGAGTGAAGAAAAGTGATTTGTTTAATTTACTTTCATTATTTCAACATAAATAAAATACACACTGCTCAAAAAATAAAGGGAACACTCAAATAACACATCCTAGATCTGAATGAATGAAATATTCTCATTGAATACTTTGTTCTGTACAAAGTTGAATGTGCCGACAACAAAATCACAAAAATCATCAATGGAATCAAATGTATTAACCAGTGGAGGCCTGGATTTGGAGTCACACACAAAATTAAAGTGGAAAAACACACGACAGGCTGATCCAACTTTGATGTGATGTCCTTAAAACAAGTCAAAATGAGGCTCAGTGTTGTGTGTGGCCTCCACGTGCCTGTATGACCTCCCTACAACGCCTGGGCAGCTCCTGATGAGGTGGCGGATGGTCTCCTGAGGGATCTCCTCCCAAAGAAATGCCACCCCACACCATTACTGACCACTGCCAAACCGGTCATGCTGAAGGATGTTGCAGGCAGCAGATCACTCTCCACGGCGTCTCCAGAGTCTGTCACGTCTGTCACATGTGCTCAGTGTGAACCTGCTTTCATCTGTGAAGATCACAGGGCGCCAGTGGAGAATTTGCCAATCCTGGTGTTCTCTGGCAAATGCCAAGCGTCCTGCACGGTGTTGGGCTGTGAGCACAACCCCCATCTGTGGACGTCAGGCCCTCATACCATCCTCATGGAGTCGGTTTCTAACCGTTTGTGCAGACACATGCACATTTGTGGCCTGCTGGAGGTCATTCTGCAGGGCTCTGGCAGCTCCTCCTGTTCCTCCTTGCACTAAGGCGGAGGTAGCGGTCCTGCTGCTGGGTTGTTGCCCTCCTACGGCCTCCTCCACGTCTCCTGGTGTACTGGCCTGTCTCCTGGTAGCGCCTCCAGCCTCTGGACACTACGCTGACAGACACAGCAAACCTTCTTGCCACAGCTCACATTGATGTGCCGTCCTGGATGAGCTGCACTACCTGAGCCACTTGTGTGGGTTGTAGAGTCCGTCTCCTGCTACCACGAGTGTGAAAGACCACCAACATTCAAAAGTGACCAAAACATCAGCCAGAAAGCAGAAAGGTACTGAGAAGTGGTCTGTGGTCCCACCTGCAGAACCACTCCTTTATTGAGTGTGTCTTGCTAATCGCCAATAATTTCCACCTGTTGTTTATTCCATTTGCACAACAGTTGTGAAATTGATTGTCAGTCAGTGTTGCTCCTAAGTGGACAGTTTGATTTCACAGAAGTTTGATTGTCTTAGAGTTATATTGTGTTGTATAAGTGTTCCCTTTATTTTTTTGAGCAGTGTATTACACAGTTACTAATAAAGGTAAAATGAAAGAGTTTTTATTTCTATAATTAAATCTATTATTATCTCCTAAAAGATACTGTAAGATCTCAGGCAGGCTCAGCACCTCCTGCTCCTTTAGACCTTGCTAGTGTATCTGCTGGACCAAGTGGGAGGTGTTAGATCTCAGTGCTTCAGTCTCGTCCTGCTTTATACGCCACGGTGCTTCAGCCTGAGGGCTGTGTGGGTTGTTTGTGGTGAAAGACTCCGTCATGTGGAAACGCCCTTCCTCAGTGTGTTTCTCTCTTCCTGTCTCGCCGTTTCGGAAAGAGTCGGTTCCTCAGTCACAAATTAAAGTCAACCTGAAATCAAAACAGACCTTTGTTGCCTTGTTGGCTCACGTTCTCTGTCAGATTCGGCTCGATTTCTCGGATCGTAGCAGAATGTTTTTGGTAAGCGACTCTAGCCGGTGTGCAGGAGCTAATATTGGAACAAGCAGCTGATGGGACGTCGGCCTTATAGAACCTTATAGAACCTCTTTATTACTGAATTAGTACCGCGTTAGAGGAAGACCCGTAGAGCAGCAATGAGCTGGGTGATTGGCCTCAGACGCGCCGCTGTAGAGGATCTACAGATACTTTATCACCAAACTAGCTGGGGATGCTTGATTATCAATAACATTAAGGTTAGGGTTAAGGGTAGGTTTAGGTGTAGATGAAGGTTTAGGTCTAGGTGTAGGTTTTGGTCTAGGTGTAGGTTTTGCCTTGAGGTTAAGGTTAGGGTTAGGTCTAGGTGTAGGTTTTGGTCTAGGTGTAGGTTTTGCCTTGAGGTTAAGGTTAGGTCCTGGTGTAGGTTTTGGTCTAGGTTTAGGTTTTGCCTTGAGGTTAAGGTTAGGGTTAGGTCTAGGTGTAGGTTTTGTTCTAGGTGTAGGTTTTGCCTTGAAGTTAAGGTTAGGTCCTGGTGTAGGTTTTGGTCTAGGTTTAGGTTTTGCCTTGAGGTTAAGGTTAGGGTTAGGTTTAGGTGTAGGTTTTGGTCTAGGTGTAGGTTTTGCCTTGAGGTTAAGGTTAGGGTTAGGTCTAGGTGTAGGTTTTGGTCTAGGTGTAGGTTTTGCCTTGAGGTTAAGGTTAGGTCCTGGTGTAGGTTTTGGTCTAGGTGTAGGTTTTGCCTTGAGGTTAAGGTTAGGGTTAGGTCTAGGTGTAGGTTTTGGTCTAGGTGTAGGTTTTGCATTGAGGTTAAGGTTAGGGTTAGGTTTAGGGTTCAAGGACAGATTTAATAGAGCATTTCACACTCAACTTCAAGATTTAGCTGAATGTTAGTTAATGACAGACTGAGCATCCAAATAAAGTATTACCAAAATTAGTTTGTTTATGGTTATTAGAGTCATAAACACTTTAAAATCGTTCATATAGCAGTAACAGCACTTTTGTAAGCAGCTGTTGTATCTGAGGAATATGAACATCGGAACCAGCACCACAATGTCTGTAATGCAAGTGACTGCTGTCTAAAACGAGCAGTGACTTTCTGTAATGTTGATAATAGAAAATAATAGTAAATCGTTTTCTTTGGAGACTATTTTCAAAAAACACTTTGGGCCAAAATCGTCTCTGAAACCCGTCATAAATGTGTTGGGCATCCGGCAGAGTATTCCAGACCATTTTCTGTAATCGTTTTCTGTGAACAGTTATGGCTCTGTTTGTTTCTCTGCAGTGGATCATTTCACAGCAAACCACTCTGACTTTGTTCACATGGGAAATATTTCATTATGTGGAAATAGGGTTAGTGGAAAACAGTGGAATTACATGTTAATTTCCTCTCTAAATGCACCCTTTTCACCTAAAAATACCTGAAAAAAAACTGAAATTATGAGGCTTTTTTTATCTGTTAGCACCAGGCCATCATGTCCTGAGGAAGGTGTAGTAAGAGCTTGTGGTCCGAGTCGAGTCTGATGTTTTTAGGCCCGACAGACCAACTGATACTCTTTTCTTGCTTATTTATGTCACCGCAGTAGCAGCGAGGCTCGGTTTTGTGTCCATGCTCTATTCCAGACGTAGATCTGCCTGTTTGTGTCATCATCTGTCATTAGGGACGTTAATGGTTTCCATAGGAACCGTGCAGCATGCTAAGCAGACAGCAATTTGCCCACTGCTATGCCAATTTGTATTTATGCTACATTTTTCATTTGGATACCATTTAGGCGCTGATCACCTACAGTGATGACAGACACGGGGCCGATTATGCCGTCTAAATGAGGAGCAGAGGAAGACGACGGTTAGATGGGTGATTAGCAAGTTTGTGCCTCTGCGTTTCCACCGTTATTATTTTTCCCTTTATTCCAACAGGGCTGATTTATACAGTGTCCCCTTTTTCCTCATTAGCGCTTGATTTTCTACTTGAGCCAAGGCTGAATCCTAATTATTGCTGCTTATATTTTATGCGCTACATTTTTTGTCGGAGTCACAAATGAAACAAAACCCAGGCGTCGACACTCATCGCGTTTCATTTCTGTTGATTTTAACTTATTTTTAATACAAAATTGGTTTATAGTTGTAAAGTGCACACATGCGAGGAGGGCCCTTGACAAGGCGGCTGCTTAACATTTAGGGGCTGTAAGCGACATCCTGCTTGGAGGCCCCCACCCACCCCAGTCGTTTGGTGTGCAAAAGAAGGGCTAAAAGAGTGGACTCGTTTTTCTTATGTACTTATTTTATTTTTTTTACCCAGTTTTCTCCCCAATTTAGTCATCTCCAGTTCCACGTGCCAATCAGGACTCCTCCAATCACACGACACCACCAACGCTAGGAGGTCTCCTCTGAGACCCGTGAAGCCAGCCTGCTGCATCTTCTCGAACAGCTGCCCAGGCAATGGACAGCTGAACACGCTCTGAGGAAAGTGCGAACAGAAGCCCCGACCGACCCACTGACCCACAGACCTACCTACCTACATACCTGTCAAAACTCCAGCCAATCAGGCTCCCGAGTGGCGCAACCGTCTAAGCGTTGGCCGTGTCGTCAGGAGAATAGGAGTTCCCTGATGATGCTACAGCCATTCCGTAGCTGGGAGTCAGAGAGAACACAATTGGCCTCACTCTCTCTGGGCGGGTAGGATGGTGGGTAGGATGGTCAGCGCAGGTGTCTGTTAGCTGTATTAACAGACCTGGCAGTTGGCGTTTTCCTCCGAGCGCGTTCAGCTGTCCTGTGACGTTGCGTGAGTGGCAGTTCGTAAAGACGCGGTGGCTAAATGGTTCTTGGGTTGGTACGGAAAAAACTCAGAATAGAAAGTGCAGAAAGTAGTCAGTACAGAACCTTTGCATATTATAGGGATTCTTCAAACTTTAAGAAGGTTCCTCAGACTTGCCCACCTCAACTAATAGCTCTTTAACCACGGAAAGGTTCTTTGGGGAACCAAAAGTGGTTCTATGACATCAAAGAACCCTTTTTGTTATGTTTTTGTTTTGATTTTGTTAAAGAACCCTTTAGTAATGAGCAAATATGAAATCTCTCTCTCTCTCTCTCTGTCTCTCTCTCTGTTCTCTCTCTCCCTCTCTTCCTCTCTCTCTCTGTCTCTCTCGCTCTCTGTTCTCTCTCTCTCTCTTTATTTGATCTGATGTTCAGTAAATGTTGGTGAAATCTGACCGAACTGGACTTTATTTGATCTGATGTTCAGTAAATGTTGGTGAAATCTGACCGAACTGGACTTTATTTGATCTGATGTTCAGTAAATGTTGGTGAAATCTGACCGAACTGGACTTTATTTGGTCTGATGTTCAGTAAATGTTGGTGAAATCTGACCGAACTGGACTTTATTTGATCTGATGTTCAGTAAATGTTGTTGAAATCAGACCGAACTGGACTTTATTTGATCTGATGTTCAGTAAATGTTGGTGAAATCTGACCGAACTGGACTTTATTTGGTCTGATGTTCAGTAAATGTTGGTGAAATCTGACCGAACTGGACTTTATTGGATCTGATGTTCAGTAAATGTTGGTGAAATCTGACCGAACTGGACTTTATTTGGTCTGATGTTCAGTAAATGTTGGTGAAATCTGACCGAACTGGACTTTATTTGATCTGATGTTCAGTAAATGTTGTTGAAATCAGACCGAACTGGACTTTATTTGATCTGATGTTCAGTACATGTTGTTGAAATCTGACCGAACTGGACTTTATTTGATCTGATGTTCAGTAAATGTTGGTGAAATCTGACCGAACTGGACTTTATTTGATCTGATGTTCAGTAAATGTTGTTGAAATCTGACCGAACTGGACTTTATTTGATCTGATGTTCAGTAAATGTTGGTGAAATCTGACCGAACTGGACTTTATTTGATCTGATGTTCAGTAAATGTTGGTGAAATCTGACCGAACTGGACTTTATTTGATCTGATGTTCAGTAAATGTTGGTGAAATCTGACCGAACTGGACTTTATTTGGTCTGATGTTCAGTAAATGTTGGTGAAATCTGACCGAACTGGACTTTATTTGATCTGATGTTCAGTAAATGTTGTTGAAATCAGACCGAACTGGACTTTATTTGATCTGATGTTCAGTAAATGTTGGTGAAATCTGACCGAACTGGACTTTATTTGGTCTGATGTTCAGTAAATGTTGGTGAAATCTGACCGAACTGGACTTTATTGGATCTGATGTTCAGTAAATGTTGGTGAAATCTGACCGAACTGGACTTTATTTGGTCTGATGTTCAGTAAATGTTGGTGAAATCTGACCGAACTGGACTTTATTTGATCTGATGTTCAGTAAATGTTGTTGAAATCAGACCGAACTGGACTTTATTTGATCTGATGTTCAGTACATGTTGTTGAAATCTGACCGAACTGGACTTTATTTGATCTGATGTTCAGTAAATGTTGGTGAAATCTGACTGAACTGGACTTTATTTGATCTGATGTTCAGTAAATGTTGGTGAAATCTGACCGAACTGGACTTTATTTGATCTGATGTTCAGTAAATGTTGGTGAAATCTGACCGAACTGGACTTTATTTGATCTGATGTTCAGTAAATGTTGGTGAAATCTGACCGAACTGGACTTTATTTGATCTGATGTTCAGTAAATGTTGGTGAAATCTGACCGAACTGGACTTTATTTGATCTGATGTTCAGTAAATGTTGGTGAAATCTGACCGAACTGGACTTTATTTGGTCTGATGTTCAGTAAATGTTGTTGAAATCTGACCGAACTGGACTTTATTTGATCTGATGTTCAGTAAATGTTGTTGAAATCTGACCGAACTGGACTTTATTTGATCTGATGTTCAGTAAATGTTGGTGAAATCTGACCGAACTGGACATTATTTGATCTGATGTTCAGTAAATGTTGTTGAAATCTGACCGAACTGGACTTTATTTGATCTGATGTTCAGTAAATGTTGGTGAAATCTGACCGAACTGGACTTTATTTGGTCTGATGTTCAGTAAATGTTGGTGAAATCTGACTGAACTGGACATTATTTGATCTGATGTTCAGTACATGTTGTTGAAATCTGACCGAACTGGACTTTATTTGATCTGATGTTCAGTAAATGTTGGTGAAATCTGACCGAACTGGACTTTATTTGGTCTGATGTTCAGTAAATGTTGGTGAAATCTGACCGAACTGGACTTTATTTGGTCTGATGTTCAGTAAATGTTGGTGAAATCTGACCGAACTGGACTTTATTTGATCTGATGTTCAGTAAATGTTGGTGAAATCTGACCGAACTGGACTTTATTTGATCTGATGTTCAGTAAATGTTGGTGAAATCTGACCGAACTGGACTTTATTTGATCTGATGTTCAGTAAATGTTGGTGAAATCTGACCGAACTGGACTTTATTTGGTCTGATGTTCAGTAAATGTTGTTGAAATCTGACCGAACTGGACTTTATTTGATCTGATGTTCAGTAAATGTTGTTGAAATCTGACCAAACTGGACTTTATTTGATCTGATGTTCAGTAAATGTTGGTGAAATCTGACCGAACTGGACATTATTTGATCTGATGTTCAGTAAATGTTGGTGAAATCTGACCGAACTGGACTTTATTTGATCTGATGTTCAGTAAATGTTGGTGAAATCTGACCGAACTGGACTTTATTTGGTCTGATGTTCAGTAAATGTTGGTGAAATCTGACCGAACTGGACATTATTTGATCTGATGTTCAGTACATGTTGTTGAAATCTGACCGAACTGGACTTTATTTGATCTGATGTTCAGTAAATGTTGGTGAAATCTGACCGAACTGGACTTTATTTGGTCTGATGTTCAGTAAATGTTGGTGAAATCTGACCGAACTGGACTTTATTTGATCTGATGTTCAGTACATGTTGTTGAAATCTGACCGAACTGGACTTTATTTGATCTGATGTTCAGTAAATGTTGGTGAAATCTGACCGAACTGGACTTTATTTGATCTGATGTTCAGTAAATGTTGGTGAAATCTGACCGAACTGGACTTTATTTGATCTGATGTTCAGTAAATGTTGGTGAAATCTGACCGAACTGGACTTTATTTGATCTGATGTTCAGTAAATGTTGGTGAAATCTGACCGAACTGGACTTTATTTGATCTGATGTTCAGTAAATGTTGGTGAAATCTGACCGAACTGGACTTTATTTGATCTGATGTTCAGTAAATGTTGGTGAAATCTGACCGAACTGGACTTTATTTGATCTGATGTTCAGTAAATGTTGGTGAAATCTGACCGAACTGGACTTTATTTGATCTGATGTTCAGTAAATGTTGGTGAAATCTGACCGAACTGGACTTTATTTGATCTGATGTTCAGTAAATGTTGTTGAAATCTGACCGAACTGGACTTTATTTGATCTGATGTTCAGTAAATGTTGTTGAAATCTGACCGAACTGGACTTTATTTGATCTGATGTTCAGTAAATGTTGGTGAAATCTGACCGAACTGGACTTTATTTGATCTGATGTTCAGTAAATGTTGTTGAAATCTGACCGAACTGGACTTTATTTGATCTGATGTTCAGTAAATGTTGGTGAAATCTGACCGAACTGGACTTTATTTGATCTGATGTTCAGTAAATGTTGGTGAAATCTGACCGAACTGGACTTTATTTGATCTGATGTTCAGTAAATGTTGGTGAAATCTGACCGAACTGGACTTTATTTGATCTGATGTTCAGTAAATGTTGGTGAAATCTGACCGAACTGGACTTTATTTGATCTGATGTTCAGTAAATGTTGGTGAAATCTGACCGAACTGGACTTTATTTGATCTGATGTTCAGTAAATGTTGGTGAAATCTGACCGAACTGGACTTTATTTGATCTGATGTTCAGTAAATGTTGGTGAAATCTGACCGAACTGGACTTTATTTGGTCTGATGTTCAGTAAATGTTGTTGAAATCTGACCGAACTGGACTTTATTTGATCTGATGTTCAGTAAATGTTGTTGAAATCTGACCGAACTGGACTTTATTTGATCTGATGTTCAGTAAATGTTGGTGAAATCTGACCGAACTGGACATTATTTGATCTGATGTTCAGTAAATGTTGTTGAAATCTGACCGAACTGGACTTTATTTGATCTGATGTTCAGTAAATGTTGGTGAAATCTGACCGAACTGGACTTTATTTGGTCTGATGTTCAGTAAATGTTGGTGAAATCTGACCGAACTGGACATTATTTGATCTGATGTTCAGTACATGTTGTTGAAATCTGACCGAACTGGACTTTATTTGATCTGATGTTCAGTAAATGTTGGTGAAATCTGACCGAACTGGACTTTATTTGGTCTGATGTTCAGTAAATGTTGGTGAAATCTGACCGAACTGGACTTTATTTGGTCTGATGTTCAGTAAATGTTGGTGAAATCTGACCGAACTGGACTTTATTTGATCTGATGTTCAGTAAATGTTGGTGAAATCTGACCGAACTGGACTTTATTTGATCTGATGTTCAGTAAATGTTGGTGAAATCTGACCGAACTGGACTTTATTTGATCTGATGTTCAGTAAATGTTGGTGAAATCTGACCGAACTGGACTTTATTTGATCTGATGTTCAGTAAATGTTGGTGAAATCTGACCGAACTGGACTTTATTTGATCTGATGTTCAGTAAATGTTGTTGAAATCTGACCGAACTGGACTTTATTTGATCTGATGTTCAGTAAATGTTGGTGAAATCTGACCGAACTGGACTTTATTTGATCTGATGTTCAGTAAATGTTGTTGAAATCTGACCGAACTGGACTTTATTTGATCTGATGTTCAGTAAATGTTGTTGAAATCTGACCGAACTGGACATTATTTGATCTGATGTTCAGTAAATGTTGTTGAAATCTGACCGAACTGGACTTTATTTGATCTGATGTTCAGTAAATGTTGGTGAAATCTGACCGAACTGGACTTTATTTGATCTGATGTTCAGTAAATGTTGGTGAAATCTGACCGAACTGGACTTTATTTGGTCTGATGTTCAGTAAATGTTGGTGAAATCTGACCGAACTGGACTTTATTTGATCTGATGTTCAGTAAATGTTGGTGAAATCTGACCGAACTGGACTTTATTTGGTCTGATGTTCAGTAAATGTTGGTGAAATCTGACCGAACTGGACTTTATTTGATCTGATGTTCAGTAAATGTTGTTGAAATCTGACCGAACTGGACTTTATTTGATCTGATGTTCAGTAAATGTTGGTGAAATCTGACCGAACTGGACTTTATTTGATCTGATGTTCAGTAAATGTTGGTGAAATCTGACCGAACTGGACATTATTTGATCTGATGTTCAGTAAATGTTGTTGAAATCTGACCGAACTGGACTTTATTTGGTCTGATGTTCAGTAAATGTTGGTGAAATCTGACCGAACTGGACATTATTTGATCTGATGTTCAGTACATGTTGTTGAAATCTGACCGAACTGGACTTTATTTGATCTGATGTTCAGTAAATGTTGGTGAAATCTGACCGAACTGGACTTTATTTGGTCTGATGTTCAGTAAATGTTGGTGAAATCTGACCGAACTGGACTTTATTGGATCTGATGTTCAGTAAATGTTGGTGAAATCTGACCGAACTGGACTTTATTTGATCTGATGTTCAGTAAATGTTGTTGAAATCTGACCGAACTGGACTTTATTTGATCTGATGTTCAGTAAATGTTGGTGAAATCTGACCGAACTGGACTTTATTTGGATCTGATGTTCAGTAAATGTTGGTGAAATCTGACCGAACTGGACTTTATTTGATCTGATGTTCAGTAAATGTTGGTGAAATCTGACCGAACTGGACTTTATTTGATCTGATGTTCAGTAAATGTTGTTGAAATCTGACCGAACTGGACTTTATTTGATCTGATGTTCAGTAAATGTTGGTGAAATCTGACCGAACTGGACTTTATTTGGTCTGATGTTCAGTAAATGTTGTTGAAATCTGACCGAACTGGACTTTATTTGATCTGATGTTCAGTAAATGTTGTTGAAATCTGACCGAACTGGACATTTATTTGATCTGATGTTCAGTAAATGTTGTTGAAATCTGACCGAACTGGACTTTATTTGATCTGATGTTCAGTAAATGTTGGTGAAATCTGACCGAACTGGACTTTATTTGATCTGATGTTCAGTAAATGTTGGTGAAATCTGACCGAACTGGACTTTATTTGGTCTGATGTTCAGTAAATGTTGGTGAAATCTGACCGAACTGGACTTTATTTGATCTGATGTTCAGTAAATGTTGGTGAAATCTGACCGAACTGGACTTTATTTGATCTGATGTTCAGTAAATGTTGGTGAAATCTGACCGAACTGGACTTTATTTGGTCTGATGTTCAGTAAATGTTGGTGAAATCTGACCGAACTGGACTTTATTTGGTCTGATGTTCAGTAAATGTTGTTGAAATCTGACCGAACTGGACTTTATTTGATCTGATGTTCAGTAAATGTTGTTGAAATCTGACCGAACTGGACTTTATTTGATCTGATGTTCAGTAAATGTTGGTGAAATCTGACCGAACTGGACATTATTTGATCTGATGTTCAGTAAATGTTGTTGAAATCTGACCGAACTGGACTTTATTTGGTCTGATGTTCAGTAAATGTTGGTGAAATCTGACCGAACTGGACATTATTTGATCTGATGTTCAGTACATGTTGTTGAAATCTGACCGAACTGGACTTTATTTGATCTGATGTTCAGTAAATGTTGGTGAAATCTGACCGAACTGGACTTTATTTGGTCTGATGTTCAGTAAATGTTGGTGAAATCTGACCGAACTGGACTTTATTTGGTCTGATGTTCAGTAAATGTTGGTGAAATCTGACCGAACTGGACTTTATTGGATCTGATGTTCAGTAAATGTTGGTGAAATCTGACCGAACTGGACTTTATTTGGTCTGATGTTCAGTAAATGTTGGTGAAATCTGACCGAACTGGACTTTATTTGATCTGATGTTCAGTAAATGTTGGTGAAATCTGACCGAACTGGACTTTATTTGATCTGATGTTCAGTAAATGTTGGTGAAATCTGACCGAACTGGACTTTATTTGATCTGATGTTCAGTAAATGTTGGTGAAATCTGACCGAACTGGACTTTATTTGATCTGATGTTCAGTAAATGTTGGTGAAATCTGACCGAACTGGACTTTATTTGATCTGATGTTCAGTAAATGTTGGTGAAATCTGACCGAACTGGACTTTATTTGGTCTGATGTTCAGTAAATGTTGGTGAAATCTGACCGAACTGGACTTTATTTGATCTGATGTTCAGTAAATGTTGTTGAAATCTGACCGAACTGGACATTATTTGATCTGATGTTCAGTAAATGTTGTTGAAATCTGACCGAACTGGACTTTATTTGGTCTGATGTTCAGTAAATGTTGTTGAAATCTGACCGAACTGGACTTTATTTGATCTGATGTTCAGTAAATGTTGTTGAAATCTGACCGAACTGGACATTATTTGATCTGATGTTCAGTAAATGTTGTTGAAATCTGACCGAACTGGACTTTATTTGATCTGATGTTCAGTAAATGTTGGTGAAATCTGACCGAACTGGACTTTATTTGGTCTGATGTTCAGTAAATGTTGGTGAAATCTGACCGAACTGGACTTTATTGGATCTGATGTTCAGTATATGTTGGTGAAATCTGACCGAACTGGACTTTATTTGATCTGATGTTCAGTACATGTTGTTGAAATCTGACCGAACTGGACTTTATTTGATCTGATGTTCAGTAAATGTTGGTGAAATCTGACCGAACTGGACATTATTTGATCTGATGTTCAGTAAATGTTGGTGAAATCTGACCGAACTGGACTTTATTTGATCTGATGTTCAGTAAATGTTGGTGAAATCTGACCGAACTGGACTTTATTTGATCTGATGTTCAGTAAATGTTGGTGAAATCTGACCGAACTGGACTTTATTTGATCTGATGTTCAGTAAATGTTGGTGAAATCTGACCGAACTGGACTTTATTTGATCTGATGTTCAGTAAATGTTGGTGAAATCTGACCGAACTGGACTTTATTTGATCTGATGTTCAGTAAATGTTGGTGAAATCTGACCGAACTGGACTTTATTTGATCTGATGTTCAGTAAATGTTGGTGAAATCTGACCGAACTGGACTTTATTTGATCTGATGTTCAGTAAATGTTGTTGAAATCTGACCGAACTGGACTTTATTTGATCTGATGTTCAGTAAATGTTGTTGAAATCTGACCGAACTGGACTTTATTTGATCTGATGTTCAGTAAATGTTGGTGAAATCTGACCGAACTGGACTTTATTTGATCTGATGTTCAGTAAATGTTGTTGAAATCTGACCGAACTGGACTTTATTTGATCTGATGTTCAGTAAATGTTGGTGAAATCTGACCGAACTGGACTTTATTTGATCTGATGTTCAGTAAATGTTGTTGAAATCTGACCAAACTGGACTTTATTTGATCTGATGTTCAGTAAATGTTGGTGAAATCTGACCGAACTGGACTTTATTTGATCTGATGTTCAGTAAATGTTGTTGAAATCTGACCGAACTGGACTTTATTTGATCTGATGTTCAGTTCGACTGTATAAGATGCTGATATTCCTACTTGGCTACTTCAGTAAACAGTGTATGGCACAGAGTCACGATGCAGGTCAGACAGTATGAAGTTCTGGACCTTCGCTTGAGGAAATTTTCTCTTACCGGACCTTATTGAACTTTAATTAAAGACCGCTGGTGTAGTTCAACTAAGGCACTTCCAGTTTGTTAAAAGCTACTGTGAGAACGACTTAAAGACGCCTGCAAAAATGTCTTTCACCATTTCCTCTACAGTTATTTGTAATCAAACATGCATTTTGCATGTTCTTTGCACTGAATGCAGTTTTCAAACTAAAATTACTTCAGAGTGCCCCCCGAAATGTAAACTAGCTTTGCCTCATTAAAACTGTATAATTAAAATGCAAATGACCTAACGACTCATGTGAGGTGGCTGCCCTTACCATTTAGCATAGTGCATGTTTGACAGTGGGCAACGGAAACGTCGGAATGTAGGAAAAGATTATTATTCATTTTTCAGGATATTTGAATGTTTCCCGTTGCTGAGAAGGTCCAGGTGTTGTGCTCTCCACAATTATCCATCTTTGTGTTCTGGCCTTGGACACTAGCAGTTTTTCGTTTCAGCTGTGCCTGAAATCAGAGCTTTGTGAAGCTGAAAGAATTGAGTTTTTGTTGAAACCTGGTCACAGAGGTGCTGATTCAATCCTGTGATCGTTTCTTGTGAAGCAGTGCATTCATGGTGTTTAGCATCTCATCTGTCTGAGTTTGTTTTGCTTTGACAACTATCAAAGTCTGTCTGCACCTTTTGATATCTGCTAATACCTGCAATTAGGGGCAGTCATCTGGAGGTCAGGGAGCCGGTCTCGTGACAGGAAGGTCGCCGGTTCGATCCCCAGAGCCGACAGCACATGACTGAGGTGTCCTTGAGCAAGACACCTAACCCCCAACTGCTTCCTGGGCGCTGTGGATAGGGCTGCCCACCGCTCCGGGCAAGTGTGCTCACTGCCCCCTAGTGTGTGTGTGCTCACTAGTGTGTATGTGGTGTTTCACTGCATGGATGGGTTAAATGTGGAGGTGAAAAATTTCCCAGTTGTGGGACTAATAAGGGTCATGTAATCATTTAACCCAACATGACTTATACACCATGTGTCCAAAGGTTTGTAGACACCTGCTCATCCAGCGTTTCTCCCGAAATAAAGGTTTTAATGGGCAAATTGATCCTGTTTGGCTGCAGTAACACACTCTATTCTAGATGTTGGAGAATTACTGTAAGGATTTCACTGCTTTAAGCACTGAAAGCAGCAGTGAGGTCAGGTAATGGTGTTGAGATGAGTAGTTCTAGATCACAACCGCCACTCCAAATCAGTGCAAGGGCACTGGATGGTGCTCAATCACTCCAGAAGACACAATTCCTCCAATGCTGGGGAGCTTTATAACCCTTGAGGTCACCCTATGTATTGGTTATGGTGACCTTAGGCCTACATGCAGCTGCTTAGTAATGGAAATTCATAAAGCTCCTCATGAACAGTTACCAAATTCAACCAATTCCATCATAATTATTTTATTTTTACTTTTTACTATTAATGTAGATACTTTCTGACTTTTCGTTCAAGTGTTCGTTTGACTTCATTCTTTCACTTCTAATTGAGCAAGATTTTGTCAAAGTTTTACTTAAGTACAGTTTCTCTGTACTTTTTCTGTATTTCATGTTTCCACCTTACAATAAATACACTTACAGTTGACTGGGGCAGCTCTAATACGGAAGAAATTGTAGAGTGAACTGTGTTCACAGACACTGATTTCTGGAAGTGTTTCGAGCTCATGCAGTGATTGCAGTTCAGAATCAGGCCTGTTTTTAATGCAGCGCCGCCTGAGAGCCTGAAGATCACGAGTGTCCAGTACTGACCGTTGGCCTGGTCCACTGCGTACAGGGATTTCTCCAGATTCTCTGAATCTTCTGATGATGTTATGTACTGTAGATGGTGGGATTTCCAAAGTCTGCACACTTTTATGTTGAACATTTTTCTAAAATTGTTCCACAATTTTTAGACGCAGTTTTTCTCAGGTTGGTGATCCTCTGCCCATCTTTGCTGCTGGGAGTCTCTGAGAGTCTCCGCCTCTCTAAAATGCTCTTTTATACTCAGTCCTGTGAGTTAGTTCCAAATTTGCTCCTCCAGCTGTTTTTATTAGTACCACTTACTTTTCCAGCCTTTTGCTGCTCCTGTTCCAACTTTTCTGAGATGCGCTGCTGCCGTCAAGCTCTAAACGAGTTAATGTTTTTCAGGAAATGGGAAAATGTCTCACTTTCAACATCTGACACGTGTTGTGTGTTCTACTGTGAATAAAATACGGGTCTATATGAGATTTGCTAATCATTGCATTTTGTTTCTATTTACATTTATTTACATTTTACACAGCATCCCAACTTTTTTGAATTGGGGTTGTACTTGTCCAGGTAAAGCTAATCTTTCACACATCCATAGGTTTATCTGAAATAAGTGAACAGTGTGTTAGGGCCCAGTGGACCTACAAGGCTGAGGTGGATGATGAATGACCATAAAGACAGGGAGGCCCGAAGTGTAGCTCAACCACCCCGCCCCCCTTCCCAGCCTACTTTCGGTCACCAAATGTATTTTTAATGAGACTACCCCCCCCCCGACTGCTATGAATAGAAGAACCCACGCCTGACAGTAGAGATGACCCCAGTGCTTCTTCAGCACCCATGTGACTGAACAGCATTGTCACACACACAAAGCTGTTTGTTTCTGTGAATTGCGGGGACATTACATAGACTTCCATTCATTCCCAGAAGACTTGACCAAACCTTAATCCTAACTACTACTCACCTAATCCTAACCTTACCCCAACTTTCAAACATCTCGTAATTAAATTAAATTAAAATTTAATGGTTTATGTTTCAGAGACCAGCTTGTGGTCCCCACAAAGAACAAAGGTCCCCACAGCATGGCATAAACCTGGAGCACACACACAGTGTTGGCTTGTTTATACAGCGGTGTGGCAACACGAGCCTCCATTCATTTTGCAAGGTTACTCAGAAATTACAGGAGGCCTTGCCAATTGTCTCTACTAAAAACCAAGGATGACCTGCATTATTGGAATTTTTCACCATTATGAGTAGCAAAAGATGATAAAGAAGGAGCTTTGAGTTATGCAGCACCTCAGTTTTGTGCTTTTTTCCTCTTACAATCCAGGCTTATTACATACTGAGGATTATTATTCATTATTATAAAATTGGTTGAGCTATTCTTGGGTTATATAAGTGTGTAATGAAACCTTGGGCCTGCTGGTGGGTCCAGGCCATTTAAGGATTTAAGATTATAAGTGTCATTCTACAAAAACATCCACATTTCTGTCCTCTATAGGAGTCTCTGGTGTTACTGACCGTCTCTGGTGTTTCCTTTATTATGAGGAACACCAGAGATGGTCAGTAACACCAGAGACTCCTATGGAGGACAGAAATGATCAATGTTTTTAATGATCAGTGCATTTTACAGAACATCAAACCACACGCTGTCCATCAGGGAACGTCCACTAAAATATGGAATTTAATCCATTTGTGTTTCTATTTTTCCGCAATGACCTCAGAATAAAGTCGGTCACACCAGTGACGTCAGCTAGAAGCTTCATATGAGATCATGAGCTGAATGAGAAGATCTCTGAGAACTGAGAGACACAGTGGACTCACCATGAGCTTTTCTTCATAGATCCTCAGAAAACAGGTCAGAGGTCGAGTGACGTCATCGGCGTGACTTTTATTTAAAAATAAGAGATTTTTGTTATGTGGTCAGAATGTTATGCCTGACCAGTGTATAATCTGCCTGTTTGAGTAATGGGTGAACCTTAAAGTCACTTATTAGATGGTGTGTCTGAACACTTTTGGAGTGTGAGAGAGAGAAAAAAGGGAAAAAGAAGAGATGACCAGCAAGAGAGCCCAGCCGCACCTCTTCCTGCGGAGACTGAAGAAGGCTCATCTCCCCCTCCTATCCTCACCATGTTCTACAGGGGAACAGTGGAGAGCATCCTGAGCAGCTGCATCATCGCTTGGTTTGGGAATTACACCGCCTCAGACCACAAGACCCTACAGCGTATAGTGAGGACAGCTGAGAAGATCATCGGGGTCTCTCTCCCCTCCATCATGGACATCTACACCACACGCTGTATCTGGAAAGCCACCAGCACTGTGGACGACCCCATCCATCCCTCACACGGACTTTACTCACTGCTGCCATCTGGCAGAAGGTACCGGAGCATCTGTGCCACCACTGCCAGACAGGTTCTTAAACTCACAAGGACTGAGCTAACCCCACCCCCCCCTCACACACACTCCACACACACACACACACACACACACACACACACACACACACACACATATACACACACACAGCTCTTTTGATGCTCTACCTGCACTACCTGGATCATCGCTGCTACTCTGTGTTTTCACTGTGTTTCTGTCTGTCGTCTGACTGCGTGACTCACAGATCACAGCAGGTTCATATCTCTGCTCCTTATTCCACGACCTCATGTCCAGAATGAGTGCTGTGTCGGTGCTGCACTGTCCGGTCTGTTTCCTGTCCTGTCTGTTTCCTGTCCTGTCTGTTTACTGTGTCTAATGTCTGTTTCCTGTCCAGTCTGTTTCCTGTCCTGTCTGTTTACTGTCCGGTCTGTTTACTGTGTCTAATGTCTGTTTACTGTCCTGTCTGTTTACTGTCCAGTCTGTTTCCTGTCCTGTCTGTTTACTGTCCCGTCTGTTTACTGTGTCTAATGTCTGTTTACTGTCCAGTCTGTTTACTGTCCAGTCTGTTTACTGTCCTGTCTGTTTACTGTCCCGTCTGTTTCCTGTCCTGTCTGTTTACTGTCCCGTCTGTTTACTGTGTCTAATGTCTGTTTACTGTCCTGTCTGTTTACTGTCCTGTCTGTTTACTGTCCTGTCTGTTTACTGTCCAGTCTGTTTCCTGTCCTGTCTGTTTACTGTCCGGTCTGTTTACTGTGTCTAATGTCTGTTTACTGTCCAGTCTGTTTACTGTCCAGTCTGTTTACTGTCCTGTCTGTTTACTGTGTCTAATGTCTGTTTAATTGATCCTGTTTATTGTGTCTAGTTTAATTTCTTGTTTGTGCACTCTGTCTGCACGTTCACACTTTATACTGTGTTCCTTGTTGCTCCGTGATGATCCTGGAGGAACGGAATTTCACTCCACTGTGGACTCGTACAGAGATGGGCTGAAAATAAAAGCCTCTTGACTTGACTTGACATTTGTGCTCAGAAGACAAAGCAGAGTACACCGCTGCCCCCTAGAGGTGGGGGAAAAGTTCTGACACTATTGCATGTCATGCGTCTAGTTACAGATGATTTATGGCCTGATCAGCGATGGACTGAGCCTTAATGTGTTCACTAAAAACATTGGCAGCTCATTTGTTTCCTGTGTTACCCTGCGGTGACTAGCATGCTGTACCTAATGAAGCGAGGAGGGTGTTATTTATAAGATTCTGCTCTCTTGCTGGGAATCCGACCCTATTTAAAGCTCAATGTAAGAGATCACAGGTTCGTTTGATGTTGTCTGGACTGCTTAACATGCAGCGGAGGTTAGGTCTTGTAAAACTGCTGTCCTCAAGGTGGAGCCACAAAGCACTACTGCAGTGTTGCCATGCGACAACAAATACTTTCATTTTCTGCCTGACTTTAGTCCATTTAGTCCATAGAAAACTTCTTCTGATTCTTCTGATTTATTCCTTTTTCGTGTGTAAAACTGAAGCCTCTCTGTGTAATAAATATTTCTTTATCTGCTCATCCTTTGCTGTTGCAGTCTATGCCGCTTTTTCTTACATATGACATGATGAGGCCAAGAAAACTGCATATAGCGCCACAATGCTTTGGATGATGGTTGTGACTGTGCTCTATCACAGAGCGCATTGGTTTACTTCTGCTAAATGCGCTGCAAATTGCGGTTGGCAGTCCTATGATCACATGCTGTTACCGTATGGTATCAAATTACAAAATATGACTTAAAATTATTCTATTGTATTAATTTAGCCATTTTGAGTAAGAAGTAGAGAGTTTACTATTACAAGATTACACTCATTAAGATTACTCCCATTACATTCAGAAAGTCAGAGTTATCATCATGTTGGTGCTAAAATTCTAGTTTATATATATATATATATATATATATATATATATATATATATACATTTAACTTAATATTATTATATAGTATTGATAAATAATATTATTTGTATATATAATCATATGAATCAAATAAATACAAAAGACAAATATTCAAAACACACACACACACACACACACACATTTGTGTGTGAATTTCATGATGCATGGACTAAAAGAAATGGCCCAAAATGGCTTGGAAAAAAGTCTGGTTCCATTGATTTCCATTAATACCACAGTAGGACCACTCTAGAGCAGTGGAGACGTGTTCTCTGGAGTGACCAATCACGCTTCTCCATCTGGGAATCCAGAGCCAGGAGACGGTGCTTGTCTGACTGCATTGTGCCAAGTGTAAAGTTTGGTGGAGGGGGGATCATGGTGTGGGAGTGTTTTTCAGGAGTTTTTGTCTTCATAAATCTCTGCTCGTATCTACGTATGATTAAAAATTGTCCTTCATTTCTGTTTCCTTTATTTTTCTTTTTTATATTTAGTTCACAAACCAGAAAATCTTTTTCAATACATTCAATACGACACATTATTCAAACCACGGTTGAACTATTTCAGCTACAAAATTAGAATTTCAGTACATTCACTACACATCAGTCATCTCCAGTTTCCACTGCACTGTCCTTCATTTCCTCCTCTCCACACGACCTCATAAATGTAGCATAACGTCCATTTGTTCTCCCAACTCAGTGAAGTAGGAGCCACAATCCCCTTCATATTACTGCCGTCCATTTGTCTGCTGAGGTGTTTCATATCGCTGGATATCAGCGTTATGAGGAAGTTCCTTCACCTCGCTGTGGGTTACAGGGGCAGTTCTTTGCGGCAGGATGCTTCTGAGATATTCCTCTTGTTCTGCCAGCGGTGGTCTGTGTTCTTTGGTGGGATCTCACTGGGCTGGAAGATCAGAGCTCTCTTATTTCTGTTGGAATCCCAGCTGTAGATGATGTCGTCATCACTGGCAAGAAAATGCAGGGGACATTAACAGTTTTTTGTATGTGAAGCAGTTCTGGCTTATTCATGAATGGTGCAGTAGCACTTCACTACAGTTACATAATCATACTGAAACATTCATTAAATACAATCACTAATGAGTAACATACATGTCAGGCACTGCGGATTGGGATGCCCTCCGCTCCAGGCAGGTGTGCTCACTGCCCCCTAGTGTGTGTGTGTGTGTGTGTTCACTAGTGTGTATGTGGTGGTTCACTGCACGGATGGGTTAAATGCAGAGGTGAAATTTCCCCGTAGTGGGACTAATAAGGGAATCTTAATCTTAATAACGTATAGAAAGGTGAAATGTGATTCATTTGCATGTTATTAATATTTGCAATTGAATGTTATAAAGGGGTCTTTTCCATGTATACACTAAACCTCTCTGAGTGACTTTTCAGTACATCACATTATTTGTTTGTTACTTATTAATGAATGTATTAAACATTTTAAAATTATTATTTTTTTTTTTGCTGTTCATGTACATGCAATATGTATAAAGAGTTACCGGTAACACGTTCTATGAATGTCACGTTTGTAAGCATTCATAACATGTTATAATGCATTCATAAGGCATCATAAACTGGGTTATAAATATTTATAAAAATGCATTACATGTTATAGCCATGCTTATGATGCTTTATGAATTGTTAACATAATGCAAGTAATGTTCATAACACGTTAAAACTTAGACAAACTTTATTGTCATTCAAATGAACGCCGTACAGAGCGCATTAGAGTGAAATTTCATTGCCTTGGCACTGAGTAGATCAGTAATACAAGTAATACATTGTAGTGCAAAGTACAATGTATTGCAAACTGTAGTACATATGTAAACACATGTATGTTGACAGATAAATATTTTTTAAATAAGTATATGTACATGAGTATATTTGTCACGATTGGCCCCTCCCAGTCCATGTGTTCATGTTTTGGTTTTGCCCATGTGCGTTTTTGTTTTGGTTTAGTCCAGCCCCTTGTTTTGTAACTCCTCCCCTGATTGTCTCCACCTGTTTTCCACCTGTCCCTCGTTATCCCTGTTGTATTTAAGCCCTGTGTTTGCACGTTGTGTTTGCTGGTCTTTGTCCTTGCCCTGTTTGCTGTATTGGTCTTCGTTTGAATCTCTGTGTTGTTTGTAGTGTTTGATTGTTAGAGGCTCTGTTTTTTATTGTCATGCCTGACCCACGATCTCTACGTATTGGCTCTTTGACCCTGGACCGTTATGACCCTGATTCTGGATTTGCCCTCATTAAAAGTCGCTTCCCTCCGCACGTGCGTCCGCTACATCGCTCCCCGTCACAATATTGCACTGAAGGTACCTTGTATAAGGTAATCAAAAAAAAGAAAGATTTGGAGCAGCATGTTATTTAGAGTTCAGCCGTCTTATGGCCTGTGGGAAGAAGCTGTTTTTGAACCTGGCTGTTCTGCTTTGAAGGCTTCGGAACCTCTTTCCAGAGGCCAGCAGCGAGAACAGTCCATGGTGGGGGTGGGAGGGGTCTCTGTTTATGTTCTGAGCTCTGGTCAGACAGTGACTTTTTGCAATGTCCTGAATTGGAGGAAGTGAAGTCCCAATAATTTTCTCTGCCGTCCTAAACAGCCTCTGCAGCGACGTCCAGTCAGAGGCACTGGGGCTCCTGCCCAGACAGAGATGCAGCTGGTCGGTATGATCTCCACAGTGCCTCTGTAGAAGGTGGTGAGAAGGAGGGGGGAGGTGTGCTCTTTTCATCCGTCTCAGGAAGTGCATGCGCTGCTGAGTTTTTAATCACACTCAGGTCCTCCATGCACTTCTGGATGTATGCAGACACAGACTCCGTGTACTCATCCACCCGTGAGGAGCCAAGGTGGGGGCGGGGTGCTGCCTTGAATGCCTTTTTGATGTTGCTGTATGCCCGATCTAGCATGTTCTTTCCTCTGGTTGGGAAGTTCACATACTGATGGAAGTGGGGAAGTACTGATTGGCCTGATTAACGTCCCCGACACAATGAAAGCTCCCTCTGATATTTGGACTGCAGTTCACTGATGGAACGGTACAGAACATTCAGGGCTTCTCTGGTGTTTGCACTGGGGGGGATGTACACCGCTATAATGATGATGACATTAAATTCCCTAGGCATATAAACAGGCCTACATTTTACAGTCAGTAGCTCCACATCAGAAGAGCAGTGACTTGAGATTTTCACTGCGTTGTTACACCAGTTGTTTTTGGTGAATATGCAAAACGCCGCCATCCCAGGATTTACTAGTAAGAGCACTGCTTCTGTCCGACTGGAATACTGTTAGCCCCTCCATGCTAACGGCGTCATCCAAAACGGATGTTTCATAATAAAGATTATGGCACAGCAGTCTCTCCCCTCCCGTTTTGTTGTTAAATCCAGCCTCAGATAGTCAAATTTGTTCTCTAAGGACTGCACATTCGCAAGCTGGATAGAGGGAAGCGGCGTTCTGCCCGGGTCAGCCTTTAGCTTAACTGTTAGCCCAGCACGGCATCCGCACTTCCGCTTTCTATCACACCGCCTCCGCCGCCGGCGGACGCTGCTGGTATGAGGCTCCGCTGCTTCACAGGCCGCTGGATGTAGCCATCTTAGCAGTCCAAGCCTGTGTAGAAGGTCCAGAGTGGTTGCATCTATGATTCCCAATTTGCTTGATATGAGCTCATAAGCTGTATTAGTCCACTCTGAGTAAAGTGGAGCGTGCTGGACTAAAGCCTCCTCCAGGGTTCAGACTGAGGCTTCAAGTTGAAGAATTTACTGAAGGATTTACTGAAACACTAAAACACAATAAAGCTCATTACAGGCTTCAAATGTCAGAGTTTAAACTAGAGCAACATCAGAGTTTCACCCAATGTGGGAAAGTCAATGTTCACCACTGTCAATGTTCACCACTGTTAATGTGCACCACTGTTAATGTTCACCACTGTTAATGTTCACCACTATTAATGTTCACCACTGTTAATGTTCACCACTGTTAATGTTCACCACTATTAATGTTCACCACTATTAATGTTCACCACCGTTAATGTTCAACACCGTTAATGTTCACCACTGTTAATGTTCACCGCTGTTAATGTTCACCACTATTAATGTTCACCACTGTTAATGTGCACCACTGTCAATGTTCACAACTGTTAATGTGCACCACTGTCAATGTTCACCACTGTCAGTGTTCACCACTGTCAATGTTCACCACTGTCAATGTTCACCACCATTAATGTACACCACTGTTAATGTGAACCACTGTTAATGTGCACCACTGTTAATGTTCACCACTGTTAATGTACACGACTGTTAGTGTTCACCACCGTTAATGTTCACCACTGTTAATGTTCACCACTGTTAACGTACACCACTGTTAATGTGCACTACTGTCAATGTTCACCACTGTTAGTGTTCACCACTGTTAATGTTCACCACCGTTAATGTTCACCACTATTAATGTTCACCACTGTTAATGTGCACCACCGTTAATGTTCACCACCGTTAATGTTCACCACTGTTAATGTTCACCACTGTTAATGTTCACCACTATTAATGTTCACCACTGTTAATGTGCACCACTGTCAATGTTCACAACTGTTAATGTTCACCACTGTTAATGTTCACCACTGTTAACGTACACCACTGTTAATGTGCACTACTGTCAATGTTCACCACTGTTAGTGTTCACCACTGTTAATGTTCACCACTGTTAACGTACACCACTGTTAATGTGCACCACTGTTAATGTGCACCACTGTCAATGTTCACCACTGTCAATGTTCACCACTGTCAATGTGCACCACCGTTAATGTGCACCACTGTTAACGTTCACCACTGTTAATGTTCACCACTGTTAACATTCACTACTATAAATGTGCACCACCATTAATGTTCACCACTGTTAATGTTCACCACTGTTAACGTTCACTACTATAAATGTGCACCACTGTTAATGTACACCACTTTTAATGTACACCACTGTTAGTGTTCACCACCGTTAATGTTCACCACCGTTAATGTACTCCACTGTTAATGTGCACCACTGGTGATGTGCACCACCTTTAGTCTGGCACTGACTTAAAACTGCATATCCAATAGAACGCCAGCAGAGATCAGCATTACTGTACTGTAGTGTAGTGTAGTGTTAGAGTTAAGGGTTCTAGCGCTTACCATTAGAACCAGTGAAGGAACAAATTACAATGACAGCGCTCGACTATCAAGTATAACATGTTATTAACACTACTCATAATGTACTATGTTTGCAATTCATGATGTAAAAAAACATAGCTATAAAGTGCAATTCAGTGTAGTTCATTTTATAAATATTTATAAGCATATATATAGTTCCCTATGAATGCATTATAACATGTCATGAATGTGTGTAAAAATGTGACATTCATAGAAAGTGTTACCAAGTTACCCAGTGATTTGGTAACTACTATGAAACTGAAATGTAGGCAATGTTATTAACATCTAAATTTACAATTTAAAGTGATCTAAATTATCAAACGGGATTAAACAACAGAATAAAAAAAAAAAAAAAGGTTAAAATACCTGTGCTGTGACTCACTGGTCATTGTACTGTCCTCATAGATCTTCAGCATGGTCTCTGTGCGATCGTCCTCAAGTTCTTTTGGTTCCTGGAACCTAAAATTATGCCAAAACATCACAGCGTATTCAGGATAAAAGACTTTCATAACCATGACTTTTACCTGCCTTCTGATTTTGATCACGTCAGCGTGCACTAGCAGGCAGGGAACAGCGAGAGTAACTGAGCTGGGGTAAAGTTATCATGATAGCAATGCAGTAATGTGATCAATAATTATTAATGCTACTGTTTTTCAAATGCCATTAACTCCTTTTTGTAGTTTGACCACTGGAATCATGAGTAAGAGAGCAGACCAAAGCTCAGCTGCTCACACCCTGTTTAAAAATCCACAAGCTGTATGAATGAGAGGCTACAATAGCAGATGAGTTAATACCATTGACTGTGTACACTGGTCAGCCGTAACGTTCTGACCGCCTCCTCGTTTCTACGCTCACTGTCCACTTCATCAGCTCCACTGACCGTATAGCTGCACTCTGTAGTTCTACAGTTACAGACTGTAGTCCATCTGTTTCTCTGATACTCTGTTACCCTGTTCTTCAGTGGTCAGGACCCCCATGGACCCTCACAGAGCAGGTACTATTTGGGTGGTGGGTCATTCTCAGCACTGCAGTAACACTGACGTGGTGGTGGTGTATTAGTGTGTGTTGCGCTGGTCTGAGCGGATCAGACACAGCAGTGCTGCTGGAGTTTTTAAACACTGTGTCCACTCACTGTCCACTCTATTAGACACTCCTACCTCATCAGTCCACCTTGTAGGTGTAAATTCAGAGACGACAGCTCATCTGCTGCTGCACAGTTTGTGTTGGTCATCCTCTAGACCTTCATCAGTGGTCACAGGACGCCGCCCACAGGACGCTGCCCACAGGACACCGCCCACAGGACGCTGCCCACAGGACGCTGCCCACAGGACGCTGCCCACAAGATGCCGCCCACAGGACGCTGCCCACAGGACGCTGTTGGCTGGATATTTTTGGTTGGTGGACTATTCTCAGTCCAGCAGCGACACTGAGGTGTTTAAAAACCCCAGCAGCACTGCTGTGTCTGATCCACTCGCACCAGCACAACACACACTAACACACCACCACCACGTCAGTGTTACTGCAGTGCTGAGAATGACCCACCACCCAAACAGTACCTGCTCTGTGAGGGTCCATGGGGGTCCTGACCACTGAAGAACAGGGTAACAGAGTATCAGAGAAACAGATGGACTACAGTCTGTAACTGTAGAACTACAGAATGCAGCTATACGGTAAGTGGAGCTGATAACTCATTTGACAGCTCTTGCATCAATCAGTAATATTTTCTTTGATGTCCCCCACCTATCACTGAGTAAAACTGCTTAGCTAGCTCAGAGACCCTCCCTGATACCACATTTCACTCATTAATATGTCAAGGTCCACTCTTATTAAAGATGGTTCTTCAGGGGTTCTTTAGTAGAGGAAGTTCTACTTAGAAAGAAGCCTTGAAGAACCATAGTTTGAAAGAGTGTAGAGAAGGAACATGCATCATGATGTCTGATTCTACCTGGGCTCCAGACGTTCCTTCACTTTTGCTATGGACAAGATATACGGTCCGATCTGCCGTGCAATGGTCGTCAGGTAGGAGTTTTCCTGCTTCAGCTGAAGAAGATCGTGAAGCTGCGCTGGGATGAGAAAACAGACACAACATCAGAATAAACACTGAGGTTAATACAGACTGCTGTACCTGAATAAGGTAGGCGCCCTTACCTTCATAGATCTCCTGCTCATTTGCGACTCTTTGAAAGGTTTCCTCCCATATCTGCAAAATAACATGCAAACTGAGGTGAAGCTTTGACTCACGCTGCTCGCATGGACCTTCAAGCATGATGAAGTAAGAACCCGTTTTCTGTTTAAACTGAGGGGCTGGAGATTTGTGTTCTTATCTAGAACCAGGCTGGTCGGCGAGTTGACAGGCGAAACAGCTCCATCATTAATATCACAGGCTTGAAAAGCACTGACAGTGTGATTTACTGTAAAACTGCAGTGTAAAAGTCTAAAAATGTCACTTCAATGTTTTACACACTTCAAACGTCTGTATTTCAGTCAGAAGTCTCATCAAACCCAGGCCGAGTCCCAAACGGCTCTGTACTCCCTAAACAGTGTTCTAGCTATGAAAGTTTAGAAGTTCTGGCCTCTACAGTCAAACAGTGCATCGTTTATGGAGTGTGGACGTGTCTGAATCCCAAACGACTGCTTCTTAGCTGTGTTTCGCTCTGTTGGGCTGCAGGATCCAGTATTTAAACTCCTATGTAGTCACTATGTAGGGAGCAGGGAGCCGTTTGAGGTTCAGCCCAGCGGGAGGAGAGGGCGCCGCTGGATTGGTGCTGAATAAAACTCGTGTTGGTAATTTAGTGACCAAAAAGTGCTTATAAAGCAAATGGTTTGCATTAAACAGTGCTGTGGTATCATATGTTCATCGTTACACGACAAAATGTAAAAAATTTTATGAAATGTTTGTGACAGCAATGGGTGACCAAACGTTCTCTCCATTCAGCAGATCATGTTTGCTTGGCAGTGAAACGGTATCAGAGAACCTGGAGACAGAATTCCTGCTCTGCGATGTCTTCCAGGTTTCTCAAACATTAGGGGGCGCACATGAGTGAGTCCAAAATGAATGGGTTGATATGGAGCATTTGAGCAAAATCATAGTTTATAAACGCTGAAACATTTTAGCGTAAAAGAATTCCTTCATTTCCTAAACAGCGTAAAACACTTTAACACCGCTGTTCTATTTAAGAGCTTTTAAACTCGAGTTATAGGAGTTTAAGGTGGTGCCACATGACGTCAGTGAGCACGAACAGCCAATGAGCTGCTCCACTCGCCAACCAATCAGCTCTCAGTAGCAGTAATGATAACCAATCAGCTCTCAGTAGCAGTAACACTAACCAATCAGCTCTCAGTAGCAGTAATGATAACCAATCAGCTCTCAGTAGCAGTAACACTAACCAATCAGCTCTCAGTAGCAGTAATGATAACCAATCAGCTCTCAGTAGCAGTAACACTAACCAATCAGCTCTCAGTAGCAGTAATGATAACCAATCAGCTCTCAGTAGCAGTAACACTAACCAATCAGCTCTCAGTAGCAGTAACTCTAACCAATCAGCTCTCATTAGCAGTAACACTAACCAATCAGCTCTCAGTAGCAGTAACACTAACCAATCAGCTCTCATTAGCAGTAACACTAACCAATCAGCTCTCAGTAGCAGTAACACTAAACAATCAGCTCTCAGTAGCAGTAACACTAACCAATCAGCTCTCAGTAGCAGTAACACTAACCAATCAGCTCTCAGTAGCAGTAACACTAACCAATCAGCTCTCAGTAGCAGTAACACTAACCAATCAGCTCTCAGTAGCAGTAACTCTAACCAATCAGCTCTCAGTAGCAGTAACACTAACCAATCAGCTCTCAGTAGCAGTAATGATAACCAATCAGCTCTCAGTAGCAGTAATGATAACCAATCAGCTCTCAGTAGCAGTAACACTAACCAATCAGCTCTCATTAGCAGTAACACTAACCAATCAGCTCTCAGTAGCAGTAACACTAACCAATCAGCTCTCAGTAGCAGTAACACTAACCAATCAGCTCTCAGTAGCAGTAACACTAACCAATCAGCTCTCAGTAGCAGTAATGATAACCAATCAGCTCTCAGTAGCAGTAACACTAACCAATCAGCTCTCAGTAGCAGTAACACTAACCAATCAGCTCTCAGTAGCAGTAACACTAACCAATCAGCTCTCAGTAGCAGTAACGCTAACCAATCAGCTCTCAGTAGCAGTAACACTAACCAATCAGCTCTCAGTAGCAGTAACACTAACCAATCAGCTCTCAGTAGCAGTAACTCTAACCAATCAGCTCTCAGTAGCAGTAACACTAACCAATCAGCTCTCAGTAGCAGTAACTCTAACCAATCAGCTCTCAGTAGCAGTAACACTAACCAATCAGCTCTCAGTAGCAGTAAAGCCTAATAATCCTAGAATCCAAGATATTAAATTAAATATAGAACTACTGTTTGATTGTGACTGCTGAAGTAAATACACCTATTTAATAAGAGGAAAGATCACATAGACTGTGATCTGTTATATTCACTGTTCAGATCTGCAGCCCACCTCCTCAAACACGCCCCTGAGGGTCTGCACGGATGAGTACTGAGATGTGATCTGCTGATCTATGTGCAGAGATCTCTCCAGGATCTCCCCCATGGTGTCTGTATTGATGAGTGAGTGGTGCTTGGTCAGGTCTCTGTGCATCTCCTGAACCTGGTCCTTCAGCTTCTGGATCTCAGTCTGGAGCATCTGCCTCAGAAACACGACAGACACACTGTCACAGCAATAAAGCAACGTCTCTGAGACAAAGTAAAACCATCAGACAGGGCGAAACTAAGCCTTAGATCCACATCTGACATTATGTCTCTTCAAGCATTTTAACAGTTATGTCAAGATTCATTTCTACACCGGTCAGGCATAACATTCTGAACCCCTCCTTGTTTCTATGCTCATTGTCCATTTTGTGGGGAAATTTCACCTCCTCATTTAACCCATCCGTGCAGTGAAACACTACATACACACTAGTGAGCACACACACACACACACACACACACACACACACACACACACACACACACACACACACACACACACACACACACACACACACACACTAGGGGGCAGTGAGCACACTTGCCCGGAGCGGTGGGCAGCCCTATCCACGGTGCCCAGGGAGCAGTTGGGGGTTAGGTGTCTTGACCAAGGACACCTCAGTCATGTGCTGTCAGCTCTGGGGATTGAACCGGCGACCTTCTGGTCACAGGGCCAGTTCCCTGACCTCCAGCCCACAACTGCCCCAACAATTATGCCTGATTAGTGTACATTGCCACATACCAGCATTAGAGGTTGTGGGTTTGGACAGCAAATCTGTGTCTGGTCTTACTGTGACCGCTCTCTGCCTCACCTGGTAGCTGTTCTCATAGTTGCGGCAGTGCTCGGTGAAGGGTGTGTCTCCGCCCTCAGCCAGCAGGACCTTGGTGCAGATGTAGCGGTGAGAAGTGGGTCTACGTCCTAGGGAGGGAACCTGAGGCATGTCACTGAGAGACGGGGACCGGCACAACGTGGACCAAGACGACTGCACCCTGTGGAGAGGAAGTGACCAGTGGTTTCACTTATCAAAGCACACGTAGAACATGTTCTATAACTGAGCGTAAGAACCAACAATACACACTAGATTTATCAAATGCGTGAACACACAGCTGCACATGGCTGGACTTTCGTTTTAGAGTGCTAGCATTATTGCTACTGAGTGCTGATTGGCTGGCAATCGGAGCAGCTCATTGGCTGAGTGTTCACACGCACAACATCACAAGCGTACAAGTTGTGCTGTTATCAAGTCAACTGTAAAATTTCACACTCAAGTGTAAGTTTAAAAATGTTAAGTCATTACTTTTGTACTTGAGATTAAACTGTACATTAATACTATTCTTGACTCTGCAAATAGAAAAGCTGCAAAACTGTGGACAACAGGTCAAAACCAGCTCTAAACAAAGTGACCGCTGGGCCCTGATTGGTGCTCTGGCTTTGCGCTTCTTTCGTTTTGACATGTGACGTTTTTATACACACAGAAACCAAAAGGAACGACAGATTTCTCAAAATGTAGGAGGAAAAAGTCGGATATTAGACTCTGAAATGTAGTGGAGTGAAAGGAGAAAGTCGCCCAGAACGGAGAAACTTCAGTACAGATACACCAAAAATACTAAAGTACAGAAACTAATTACATTTACTCAGATACTCAGGTACTCAGTTACTCAGTTACTCAGTTGCTTAGTTGCTTAGTTACTCAGTTACTCAGTTGCTTAGTTACTCAGTTACTCAGTTACTCAGTTACTCAGTTACTTAGTTACTCAGTTACTCAGTTACTCAGTTGCTTAGTTACTCAGTTACTCAGTTACTCAGTTACTGTCCACCGCTGGTTGCAAATCACTAGACGTTTTTATATAATTGTACCACCTGCTTATATTTTTATGTTTTGTTCATTCACTCCTTGCCATTGTTTTGTTACTTCTTGCTGAAGTAAATAAAAAAGACAACAACAAAAAAACCTCCTAGAACTGGAGTTCAAAAGCGCTCCAAAATGTAACAGTGGTGTTAAAATGTATCCTGATATAAAAATGATTTTGCTCAAATGCTCCATATAAACCCATTCATTTTGGTCCCTCTAGCATTGGACAAACGTAGAAGACATTAAACACTGGCAGTTCTCCTCAGTACGAATTCACTGCCTTCATCAGCTTCTTCTGCCGTAGATTTGTGGCGACTTGCATGCAGCGCAGGAGGGAAACTGCTGCTGCAAGTGATGTCCAGCGTAAAACAAGGCATTTGGTGTCAGTTTATGGTCGTTATGATATTGTGTTGTACAGGGTGCCACACTACCCACTCAGAGAGAGCGAGGCCAACTGTGCTCTCTTGGACTCCCGGCCACAGACCGCTGTAGCATCCCCAGGAGTTGAACTCGTGGCCTCTTGAGGAGCCAGCGCTTAGATGATTGCACTACTCAAGAGCATAACTCAGAGTTTTAACAGTGAAAGTTAATTAAACTTTGTGTACATATTAATAATTTAATATTATTCACTACTTTTTATGATCTTGTTTTCAGGTCCAAAGCAGGGATCAGAAAACATGTTAGCTGCTTAGCTTAGCTGCTCTGAGGAAAAACCCAGTCACTTTAGCTTCACACAGCACTGCTGTGTCTGATCCACTCAGACCAGCACAACACACAGTAACACACCACCACCATGTCAGTGTTACTGCAGTGCTGAGAATGACCCACCACCCAAACAGTACCTGCTCTGTGAGGGTCCATGGGGGTCCTGACCACTGAAGAACAGGGTAACAGAGTATCAGAGAAACAGATGGACTACAGTCTGTAACTGTAGAACTACAGAGTGCAGCTATACGGTCAGTGGAGCCGATGAAGTGGACAATGAGCGTAGAAACGAGGAGGTGGCCATGATGTTCTGCCTGACCGGTGTATTTTGAAAAAGATAGAAAGGATTTAAGAAAGAAAATGATGTTTTTCTTTCATCAGAGGAGTACGCAGAACAACGACTTCAAATCGTAATATCTCCTCTTCTGTTCGGTCATCAGTTATGATTGAGAAGTCATTCAACAGGACAGACACACTGTGGGGCTCCAGTGGAAATAAACGACTTGACTGAAATAAACCCAAAGGAGAAAATATGCATATGTTCTCATACCAGGGTTCCCTCCACACGGCGGCGTGTTCTGTTTGTTCCGCAGACCAACTCCTTATTTCATGCTTGCTGATTCAAAGGCAGCGTGTCTGTGTGCAGAGCATCAGTCCATAAATCAGGGCTAAGTGATCTGAGAACAGACGCTGTGGCCCTGTTTACAGAGAGAGAGGCCAAACAGCCGAGCAGGAACCTCCTGCGTACGTCTGATTCACAGGACTTTTGCTATTACATCAGTAAACATGACATGCATTTTCTGCAGCAGCCAAGAATGGAAAATACAATAAAAGCACTTATTTCCGTTTATCTGTTCATCAGTGACCATCCACCAAGCCCATAATACAAGCACAAAACTGTGTCATGGCATCTTCCAGAAGACAACAAAGGAAGGACGGTTTGCTGACTGAAGGTCTTAAAGCACCATTAAAACGTTCAGCATCACTGAGTGCGTTAACATACGCTCAATAGTCCGATCACTGTCAGATTTCTGCAGTTATCTGATTATTCAAATGGTCATGTAAACACCACACTCTGATCTAGAAACCTGATAAAGATGCTGGGTTTTAGCTCAGTAATCAGATTTCTCAGTGCTGTGAGCTCTTACTCTGATTTCTTTCGTTTCACTCAGTCCGCGCGAGATCAGACGGTGGATGTCATGACACGCAGCAAAACACTGTTGGATTGGCGCTGAACCCAAACACGAAATGACAGATTTAAATATTCGTCATCGTCTAGATGACGTTTGTTCATATTTTCAGGTAAAGCAGCACAACGTTTAAAAAAGCCACAGTATGAAGTTTGAGTTTTATGTACGACTGTAAAGCAGAAATCTGATTACTGTCTGACTCATGGAGACCCAGAGTTTCCCAATTATCTGATTACTCAATGGTATGTAAACATGTTGATCAATTACTGACAAAATTTGATTTCCTGTAGTTATTGGATTATTAAGCTCATGGAAATGCATTCAGTGTTTTTAACAATATAAAACTAATCTGGTTGAAGAATAATGTAAAAATGATTTTAATATGTCCAGTACAACTTCACAGTTTCCAAATAATTAGTAAGAGGAAACGGTCATCAAAATGTGAATATAAACCGAGAAAGATGTATAACAGGAAGTTAAGATAAAATTAATATCCAGAATTCAGCATGATTTTAAAAGTGGAGAATAAAATCTGTAGGCAGATAACTGGACAGGAAAATGATGTGAATAGATAATTACAGTGCATTACTTATTATTTTATAACTTCACAGAATTCTTGAAATACTGTACAAAATACATCTAAATATACTTTTTGGGATTTGGAGCCCCCTCTGGTGGAAATGTGGAAAAACATTTTGTGTTGCGGAGCCCTTTCCCAAGGAGATGAATCTAGTTGTGAGTGCAGTGAAAGAATATTTAAACAGAACTTGTCCTCAGAGGATGTAACGGAATTATATAGTATGATCATCATACCTTCATATGTTCTGTACCTTCATATAACGCAGATTTGGCTTTTGAGACCTAGGCATCAAGCCGGACCTTCTTTTTGGGTCTGTGTAAGTGATGTTAATACATAAAGACATGACATCATCCAAAAACTCCCACGAAGTTCAACTCGGCTTTTAAATGATCATTTCAGGCTTTACAGGATGACTCAACACAAAATTTTAGCATGTTTTAAATCCACACTCTATACATTAATATTGAACATAAAAAAACATGGCAAGTGATTCCAATCATTCAATGTGTATGAAATTATCCTAAAACAACGTCAGTCATGTGCAACTTCAGAGGTTTTATCTAAATAGCAGTAAAATCATATACAAATAAAATAATAAGAATAAAGAATACTGGAAATAAAAACATTTTAAAAACACTGCTGTCAGAAGAAAACCTCGTACCTCCAAAATAGTAACTTTACAGGAGAGTGAAAAAACCTACTTTACTTTTAATGGAAGTCAATGGAACCAGAATTTTTTTCCAAGTCATTTTGGGTCATTTCTTTGGGTCCATTCATAAAATTTACACACAATGTAAAGAACAACAGGTATTTTCAAATTAGAAAAAAATAAAAAAACAACAAAAATGAAGATACAAAGTTTTCTTCCGAGAGCAGCGACACATTAAATCTAGAATTGTAGAAACTGCTATTCCAAATAAACTAATAATCATTATGACATGGATTTAAACTTTCGACTGGCAGTGTAAATCATCATATTCGAAATAATCTCATTATCAGAAGCTTCCTAGCTTCTCCATTCAAAGCGCACCTGACCTATCGAGTCACTTTTATGTCCAAATGACTTTAAAACCATTGCAAATGAAACAGAAGCTGGATTACCGTAATGCAGAGGGTCTTTTAATCTCTCGGTCCTGGTAAACAGGCATATGCTGAGTTCGCCGAGTCTCAGACACTGTTAGACACTCACACTTACGCCTGTGCTGTGTGCTATCAGAGAGCTCTGGCTGCCCCCTGACCTGTAGCAATTTAAGATATGGGCACTGGCAGGGACTTCAGCGGCACAGAACAAAGACGCCCCACGTCCCGCCCTCTCTGTTTTTGTGGGCTCCGTGCTCTGAGCCGAGTCCCGAAGAGTTCCGTGTAATTCTGATAAAAATAGTGAGAGCAGGCCGACCCGCTCGAGAGCAGCCTGTTGTTTCCATGGCCGAGTTTGGGGGAGGGTGGGTGATGTTTGTTTGGTGGAGGGGTGGTTGGAAACACCGGCAGGGGTGATTGATGTGGAAAGTTGCAGAGGGGACCTGCGTCATCTAGGTGTCCTGACCATTTAAGAACAGAGTTAAAGGGTTCTAAAGTATGCAGAGAACCAGATGGACTACAGTCTGTAACTGTAGAACAACAGAATGGAACTATGTGGTCAGTGGGGCTGGTAAAGTGGACAGTGAGTGTAGAAACAAGGAGGTGCTGCTAATGTCATGGCTGATCTGTTTTCATGACATATATGAGACAAATATGCCACCTAAAATAAAACTGGCCATTTTCAAATATGGGACATACATTTCAACATATACAAACATGTGTAGCACATACCCTATCTGGGCAAAAGTATTGGGACACCTACACATTACACCTATAGAGACTTTATAACACCACATTCCAAATCCATGGGCATTAATATGGAGCTGGTCCTCCTTTGCGGTGCTAACAGCTTCCACTCATCTGGGAAGCTTTCTAAGATTTTGGAGAATGTCTGTGGGAATTTCTGCCCATTCACCCTGAAGAGCATCTGTGAGGTCAGACACTGATGTTGGACGAGAGGGTCTGGCTCACAATCTCCGTTCTAGATCATCCCAAAGGTGTTGGATGGGGTTGAGGTCAGGGTTCTGTGAGGGTCAGTCAAGTTCTTCCACACCAAACTCACCCAGTCAGGCCTTTATGGAGCTGCTTTGTGCCCTGGGGCTCCGTCATGCTGGAACAGGAAAGGTTCTTCTCTAAACTGTTCCACAAAGTTAGAAGAGTACAACTGTCCAAAATGTCTTGTTCTGCTGAAGCATTAAGATTCCCTTCACTGGAACTAAGGGTTCTAGACCTACCCCTGAAAACAGCCCCATATCATCATCCCTCCTCCACCAAACTTTCCAGTTGACTGACGATATTTACAGTTGGATTATCAGGCTGACTGTTGGGGTGAGTAGATTCAGTGTAAAAGAAAAGGTCCAGAAAGTGTTAACAGATTACACCCATTTCAAAATGCACTGTTTTAGCACAATCTTTCGGCGTCTGTCACACCTCCTGCCAAGGACGCCTCCTCTGTCTGCTCCCTTTCTCCTGCAGAGTCACTTTAGTCCAAGGACTGCCTAGAGGACTCCAACTCCCATGAGTCAGTGGGAGATCACATAAGGGGAGCTACCATCACCATCTACCAATGAACTTTCATTCCAGTGCTTGTCCTGGTTATCCTGCTCTCTGGAACTGATCCCAGCCCTGTTCTTGCTGCGCTCTTCGTAACTGTCCCATGCAGTCGAGTTACTCAAACTTAAACCTTCTTTTTTAATCTGCAAGCATTTAAACTGCACTGACTTCGTAACAGCACCCCTTGGCTTTGGGGCACTCAGGCAGTCACCCAGGTCAGCCATATAGTAGATCTGGCTATGCTGAGCGTGTTTCTACCAAAGTGCTGTTTGAGGGATGGCAGATCATGAGCATTCGGTCGAGGTTTTTGGCCTTAATGCACAGTGATTTCTCTGGATTACCTGAATCTTTTGATGATATAATGCACTGCACTTCCCAAAATAAAGGCCCTAAACTGTCACTGGGTCAGTTCCCCTCCTGTCTCTGGGGTGGAACCCTCAAGGCTCCATCTCAGTCCCTTCAGTCAGGGAACATAACTGAACCATAATCCACTGAAATGATCTGTTCTAAGCTGGACTGACTCCACACACCCCGCCTCGCCTCGCCTCCAGGCTTTTACTCTACTGCTCTGTTTTAAAACATTCGGTTATGAAAAGGAACAAATACCAACTTTTCACCTGGAGAACCTGATTTAAGCTCCACAATCAGACCTTAGAACCACTGTAGAACCTCTGAGGGAATGTTTACACTGTTTGTACCTTGATGAAGGAGAAACGTTCCTGAACAGAACCTTCATTACTGACAGTGTAGAGGGTTCGATTCTTGCAGTCTCTTATTGAGAAACACTGGGCCTCACGTCCTTCTTAAAACCCACTTACGCAGCGTTCACAGACATTCAGCAGTGTTTTCTTGTTTTCTTGTCTTTCCTGGATTCTCCTTTTACACATGCATGGCTGCATCACCTGTTTAAGATGTTTCTTGAACATTTCATAATGTTCCAGGTCGTGAAAACATCCTGTCCCAACTATTTTGAAATCTAAATTTACAGAAAAAAACCCCAAGAAAGTTGAAAATATAAAACATATTGTCTTTGTTTTAGTTTAAATAGAGGTCAAAGTGGATCTATAAATCACTGCTTTTTGTTTTAACTGCATTTCACAAACTGCCCCAGCCACGATTTTAAATTCATGAAAATTTATTTAGTTTCCGTTGCTAGATTGTTTTTATTCATTAGAAAATATCAGCATTTAGATGATTTAGATGCTCTTTGTGGTCATCCACCCTTTCACTGCTGCACATTACATTGCAGTTAAAGCCAGTAGGAACTGAAGTAACAGCACAGAGTTCCGGGAATGAGAAAGAGAAGCACAAGGGTACCATTAATGTTATTGCTGTGGAAGGACAGACAGACTCAGTCGTGGCGCCTACTAAAGGTTTTAAAATAGAGCCGGTCTGCAACTAGTGAGACCAGTACTATGCTTTAGCCCTGCAACACCTCTTTTGGTTCACAGGCCAACCTTGCCAAGAGCAAGAGCCGGTGGTGTTTTAACATAGGCCCAAGGTCATTGTGACATTAAATACGTCAGGGTCAGTGAAATAATGTGCATTTTTTTGTGTTCAACTTCCCATATTTTCTATACATATCACATTATTCCACATTATTCCAAAGTTTTAGTGCATCAAAATAAAATTCTAAACGTCTAAAAAATGTCATGTGGTGTGACCGTCTGATGATTTATGCAGAATAAGTAAATTACTAACAAGGGTAATTAAGTTATATACATTTCAAAGTACAATAGTTTGGCTTGATTTATTTTGAAACATTTAAAACCACAACATGTTGCTAAAAAGGTGAACTTTAAAAGCATTCAATGCTCACCGCAATAATAAAATCCATAAATGATGAACTTTCTCAAATGTCATGTGGCACAATCGAGAACAAAAGACTTATTCTGACATGCTTTTAAGAAAGGGTGGGCCGGGTACTGCTTTCTAATAAAGACCCCAACAGAGCTTCACGGCGCAAAGCCAAACTCAGTAGCCTTCATAAATACACGAGTCACGATTAGGCTGGTTCAGTTTAACGAGTCAGGTGGTGTGACCACAGTAAAAACAAAAATATATTATTATATTGATATTTGTTCACTTAGAAAAAAACATATACTGTTGAGTTCAAGGTGTCCAAGTACAGCCACATTTCCAAAAATGTTGGGACGCTGTGCAGAATGTAAATAAAAACAGGATGCAATGATGTAAATCATGTAAACCATATTTTTAAAGGAAAATACCACAATGACAACAATTCAAATGTTGAACTGAGAAATTTGATTGTTTTTTTTTTTTTTTTAAGTTTTTTGCCCATTTTGAATTTAATACCAGCAACATGTTCCAGTAAAGTCGGGATGGGGTCTGTTTACCGCTGAGCTTCATCACCTCCTCTTTAAAAGCTCTGTCAGTGTTTGGGAACTGAGGAGACGCTGCTGTAGCTCTGACAGTGAGATGTTTTCTGTTCTTGTCTGATTCAGGATTTCAGCTGATTGTCAGTTTCAGGGGCTCATTTATCTTATCTGTCATTTCATAATGAGCCAAATGTTCTCAGTGGTGACCGGTCTGGACTGCAGGCAGGTCAGTTTAGCGCCCGGACTCTTTTAATACGGAGCAGTGCTGCTGTAATACATGCAGAATGTGGTTTGACATCGTCTTGCTGAAATAATCAAGGCCTTCCCTGAAAAAGACGTCGTCTGGACGGCAGCAGATGTTGCTAAAACATGTTTATATCATTCAGCTTTAATGGAGCCTTCACAGATGAGCAGGTCACCCAGGCCATGAGCACTAATGCCCCCCTAAACCATCATGAATACTGGCTTTAGAACTGAGCACTGATAACAAGCTTGAGTGGTCTTCAGTCCGGAGGACACAGTGTCCATGATTTCCATAAAGAATTTCAAATGTTGGTTCGTCGACACTTTTCCACTTCCCCTCAGTCCATTTTAAAGAGCTCAGGCCCAGAGAAGGTGGCAGCGTTTCTGGATCCTGTTTATATTTGGGTTCTTCTCTGTGTTTTAGAGTTTAACAGCGTTTGTGGATGCAGTGATGAGGGCCCAAAGATCACGGCCAGCAGATACTGTGTTCAGCCTCGTCCCTCACAGACAGAGATTTCTCCAGATTCTCTGAGTCTTTAATGATATTCTGCACCGTAGACGATGGAAAGCAGAAGCTCTTTGCTGTTTAATGTTGAGAAACGTTCTTCTTGAATCTGTGCACTACTTGATTGTACAGTCTTTCTCAGGCTGGTGACCCCCTCCGCATCAAAAAAGGCAGCTGTAAGCATTCTTTGGAGCAAAGACATAAAAGAGCCACTTTAAATTCTCTAAAGAAACTTAGGGAATCTTGTTTTGTAAATAAGATGAGTGTCAAGAACCTCTTTGAAGTTTTAAGAACCCCCACATAATGTAAACTGCCTTTACCAATTCAAGTTTCCTTCTAGAACTATACATCCAAGCCAAGAACCCTTTAGGAACCTTTAGCTTTAAGAGTGATACACAAGACAGTTTCAGAACTTTGAATGTTTGTTTTTTTTCAAAGTTGTGACTCGTACACAGTACAATATTCAGGTGTTGGCTAGAGTTATTAATTAGCACACAAGGCCAGCCCTCAAAGTGCCTCTACGCCATTTTTAACTTTGAGTTTCTCAGAAAATGGTTATAAAAACTAGGGGTCAGTATATTAAGCCAGTGAGTGGAACTTCAGCATTACAAAGCATTTAGTCACCGTTGGCTTCAGTCTCACAAGAGAGAACTGGACATTCTTCACACATCCTCACTGTGCACAAACTGATCTTGGATCAGATTCTCCCTCTTTGTGCTGATTTTGGTCACCGGGAGCCAGAAAGCAGAGCTGATCTGGGCTCAGTGTTCTGGCTGTGGAATGCTTTGTGACAGCCGTTCGAATTGATCCAGGCACAGCTGTAGCACTCCCAGCATCAGAGCTTTCCAGGAAGCTGTGGCTCCACTCAACCCAGACTCAGAGTTATCACCTCACGCCCTGGCAGCCCTCAGACACAGCGAGCACCTGGCACATTACGAACAGGAGTTACATAAAAGCTTAATGACTGACCAAATGAATTCTGGGGTAGCGCCATTGCCCCTTCCTCTTGGCTATAATCAGCACCTGCTTGGTGACCGCTTAGGATATGTCACAGTTTCAGCTATTGCTTTCTGAAGTCGCCGACAAGGTTAGAGATGAGACCTTCGGGGCTTTATGACATTTATAGATGGGCAAAAAAGCACTAGACATTGAAAATGCCAGACAATATACAAATATACCTAAAACTCCCAGTACATTCAGAGACTTTCTGCTGGGTTTACTATCATGTTGAGTGTCACTGCTGTCAGAAGAAAACCTCGTATTTATCAGTTTTCGACATAATTTGTAAATGCCTGTTGATCTTTTTATTGTGTGTAAATTTCCTGATGAATGGACTAAAAGAAACAGCTGAAAACAACAAGAAAAAAATTCTGGTTCCATTGACTTCCGTTAAAAGTAAAGTAGGTTTTTCCTTCTCCTGTAAATTCACCATAACAAAAGACCAAATTACCCTACATAAATACTGGAGGATTGTCATTTTTGAGTCATGGTTTGGCTGGTTCAGCTTAATAAATCAGGTGATGTGACAACAGCATAAACATAAAAATAAGTTATTATTGTAATGATATTAATTCCCTTAAAAAATTAAGACATTACGTTGAGTTCAAGGTGTCCAAAAAGTAAAACTACTATAAAAAAAATTATCTTATGAATGTTTTGGGTAGTAAAACTGATTATCCTGTTTGAAAATTAATTTATATCATATATACCAATTCTTACTCATATCATATATCGCAAAACATATGAAAAACAAAAACAGATGTACAATTTCTGTAAAACACATCACATGGATGCACATCTTAAAGTTTCAGAATGCACCTGATTTGCAAAAACAGCTTATTTTGAATTCATCATGATGCTGCAACCACAAACTCAGTTACACAGAAGCAATAAAGAGTCTAGTTGTTGCACCATATCAGTCTGGACTGCTGTTCTAAGGAGGTTCAGTACTGGGGTCAATTATCTTTACAGTCAGCTCCCATAATTACTGGTACCCTTGGTGAAGCTGGGTAAAGCTATAGGTCAAAAAAATTATGACCTCCTTTTCTGAGACATGTCCTTCTTTCAGGGTCAAGAAATGTGTCCAGTTGAGTTTTCTAAATGGTCTAAACTGGGATTTTATGCTGACAGTCTCCTGTGAAATTCAAATAATGATCACCATATGAAAAAACCTTTAACTTAAAGTAAATACCATTTTAATTTAGTCTTAGAAAACAACAACAACATCTAACAAAACAACAAAAAGTCATTGACCACAATGTTTTGGGAACTTTTATGGTGTCATCCATGACTTCCTGTTTCACTGGGGTATAAATATGAGGTGATATAATTTAAATTTAAGTTTATTATAAAAGTTTTTTCCCTCTTCCAACAACATGAGGAAGATTAAAGAATACACTAATTATATGATGTGATATGTAAGCCTTGATAAATGAGGCAGTGGCTTTAAAAAATAGATACTCATATTCACTGTAACAGGGTAATAATTAAAACAACCAGAGCTGTAGTGAACCTGTCTAAAAGAGGACGAGGCTGTTTTAACCCCGTGTACGGTGAGGGCTGTAGAGGCAAAACTTTCTGAAGGGATCACGGTTGAAGATTGTAGCGCTTTGGGCTTTGATGCAACCCCCATACTAGCAAACTATTAGGAAGGCATGCTAGATGAAGCTTTTTCTTTCTTCTTGCCACAAACATAAGCACCTGGAGTTTGCTGGATGCTACTGAAACTTCAACGGGAACTAGTTTCTATTCAGAACAGACAAAACAGATCTTTTTGGCAACAAATAGTCAAGAAGAGTTTGGTGAAAAAAGGATGGTTTAGAAAAGCACTTCATCCCTACTGTTAGCTATGGTGGTCTGTGATGTTTGGGGGGTGTTTTCCTCCACAAACCTTGAGAACCCTGTGGTGTCATGGTCTCCATGAAACACCAGACAAAAAGCTACAATGAGGTCATGATTAAACATGTAGTGAAAAAAATGGGTCAGCGACCGCAGATTCAAGCTTTTCACAAGGCCTTTCCTGACCCCTGACCTAAGTGTCACCCAAAACTTAAGCTGAAGAGAGTCCAAGAGAGAGGGCGTAGTCCTCAGGAGATCTGGGGAGATTGTCTTATGGTCTTAGATCAAGGATGGTGGGCTCATTGTTGGCAAAGGGAGGCTGTACGAAGTACTAAAAGCAGAGGTGGCACTAACTGTGACACATGCTTTTGTTTTATACACAAATGTTTTTGCTATGTTTTACGTTTTTTGGACTAAATTTACTTCAATTAAAAGTTAGATTGATATTTTCGGTGTGAAATTCAGATAATTAATCACACAGACGTCTTCTCCAACCCATCTTTAACAAGGGTGCCACTAACTATGGCGCTGACTGTGTGTCTCCTTGGCCCTGCTATCTAAATGATGCAGTGGAGCGGTTACTCACAGGTTGCTGACAGTGACTCCTCCAGAGACTGAACCGGGTCTGCGTTGGCCCCTTAGCAGCAGTGGCTCCAGGCAGCGGGCAAACTCGGCACAAAAATCTGTGTTAATCTGGGGCAGAGAGGCAGCCAGGGTCAGAAAGAGTTCAGTGCAGCTTTCAGTCAGAGAAGCCTTGGTTTTGTTACACCGGTGGAGGTCATATTGTTGTAGGACGTATTCATGCTAGATGACAAAGGTTCTCCAGAGATTATGCATGCAAAACTAAAAACAAGTGAGTTGGGGACCTTAAATCCAAATCCAGTCCAGGATTTTGTATTGAATACTGTATATAGTTTAACAACGTATGTTAAAAATTTTTGTGGACACCTGCTCATCCAACGGTTCTTCTGAAATTGTAGGTAACAGCTTCTGTTTTCAACAGAAATGTAAAGCGCCGCCACTGGACTCTAGAGCAGTGGAGACGAGTTCTCTGGAGTGACCAATCATGCTTCTCCATCTGGGAATCCGATGGACGAGTCTGGGTTTGGCGGTTGCCAGGAGACGGTACTTGTCTGACTGCATTGTGCCGAGTGTAAAGTTTGGTGGAGGGGGGATCATGGTGTGGGGGTGTTTTTCAGGAGTTGGGCTCGGCCCCTTAGTTCCAGTGAAAGGAACTCTTAAAGCTTCAGCACCAAGAGATTTTGGACAATTTCACGCTCCCAACTTTGTGGGAACAGTTTGGGGACGGCCCCTTCCTGCTCCAACATGACTGCACACCAGTGCACAAAGCAGGTCCATAAAGACGTGGATGAGCCAGTTTGGTGTGGAAGAACTTGACTGGCCTGCACAGAGTCCTGACCTCAACCCCATAGAACACCTTTGGGATGAATTAGAGCGGAGACTGGGAGCCAGGCCTTCTCGTCCAACATCAGTGTCTGACCTCACAAATGTGCTTCTGGAAGAACGGTCAGAAATTCCCATAAACACTCCTAACCCTTGTGGAAAGTCTTCCCAGAAGAGATGAAGCTGTTATAGCTGCAAAGGGTGGGCCAACATCATACTAAACCCTATGGATCAAGAATGGGATGTTGTTCAAGTTCATATGTGTGTGAAGGCAGACGATTTTTTGGAAATACACTGTGTGCACAATTATTAGGCAAGTCTTATTTTTGAGGATTATTTTTAGTAATGACCAGCTACAGCGCTCTCGGTTAATCCAAAATGTTAATAAACCTCAAACATGAATGTTTAAGAAAGTAAAAGTGAAGTTTTGGCTTTCTAAGGAGAATTTCTATATGTGCACATTTATTGGGAAACTATAATGGTGCAGAATTATTACGCAGCTAAATGAAAAACATTTTCCCATCTGACTTTATTTATTTTCATCTGTTCAAGTGAGAATTATAAACAAACAACTCAAAACTTTCTAATAAACATTTCTGAGGAATAAAAAAAAAAAAATCAGTGACCAGTACAGCCGCCCGTCTCTTCAATAACAGTGATAAGCCGTCCATTCGTGGAGTCGGTCAGTTTCTTGATCTGTTGACGATCAACTTTTTGTGCAGCAGCGGCCGCAGCCTCCCAGACCCTGTTCAGAGAGGTGTCCTGTTTCCCTTCACTGTAAATCTCCTGTTTAAGAACTGCCCACAGGTTCTCAGCTGGGTTCAGGTCAGGTGAGGAAGGAGGCCACGTCATAGGTTTCTCATCTTTAACGCCTTTACTGGCGAGCCATGCAGAGGAGTACCTGGATGCATGTGATGGAGCATCGTCCTGCATAAAAATCATCGTCTTTTTGAAAGATGCAGATTCTTCCTGGACCACTGCTTAAAGAAAGTGTCTTCTAAAAACTGGCAGTCGGCTTGGGAGTTGATTTTGAGCCCATCTTCAACCCGAAAAGGTCCAACCAGCTCATCTTTAATAATACCAGCCCTTACCAGTACCCCACCTCCACCAGCGCTCTGAGCTGCTGGAGCTTCACTGCTGATGAAAATCCCGCTGCCCAGTTCTGACGGATTCACTCTTATTGACGTGGAGAACGCAGAACGTTCTGCTCAGGGGTCTCAGCTCCTCTCAGACTGAAGGAGCCGGTCAGAAACTCTATGACCCCCTCTTACAGTTGGATTGTGATTGTTTCCTTGGCGCCTCACGGCTGTAAAAACTTGCCGCTTTGAAATCAGATGAATCTTTTTGAATCGCCCTGTATGTTGATTCTGCTTGGTGAGGTTATGTTGTTAGAATATTGGACTGACATGATGTTGCCTGCTGTCATGTTATACTGTTTTGCAGGGATGGGGATCTGAGTCTTTCACAGTGTGGTGATTTACCTGCTCTAGCAAAGGGACCGCTTGGCCAGCTCAGTCAGTAGAGTGTGAGACGCTTAATCTTAGGGTTCAAACCCCACTTCACGCAAATGAAACATAGGCTGGAGGTTAGGGAACCAGGCTTGCGATCCCCTGAGCTGATAGGACATGACTGAAGTGCCTTTGAGCAAGACGCCTAACCCCCAACTGCTCCCCAAGTGCAGTGGATAGGGTTGCCTAGTGTGTGATCACTAGAGTGTATGTTGTGTTTCACCGCCTGGTAACTGATAAGCTGAATTGGGTTTGCTTGAGCAGGAATTTTCCAGAACCGCAGTTTCTCAGCCATGCTGTAATGACATCAGCCTAAGAACCTACTGTTTACAGACTTAAACACGTATCAAGGCCATTATGATCCTTTAACTGTCAATGTGCCACTGTGAGTAGGGCTTACTTTGCTGCTCTGGGTGGGCCGGAGTCGATGAGGCAGCTTCACAATCCTGCACAGTCTCTCCATCAGTTGCTGGCAGGCAAAGACATGAGGTGAGCAGAATGTAAACTTGACTGATAAGATGCTGCTGGGTTTGCAAGAGAGCAGTTAGTACTTACATAGCCCATGTCGAGGAACTCGTACTTGTTAGCTGAACTGAGAAATGCTGAGCACGTGACCAAGTGAACCTGAAAGTGGTGATAAAAACTTTTGTATTCTAAATCTGTAACAGTGCATAGACATTGTGGCTTAGCAGCAGATAAAAAAATGGGAACATTGCTTATAAAGGGGGCTGTCCCCTTGGACCCTCACAGAGCAGGTACTATTTGGGTGGTGGGTCATTCTCAGCACTGCAGTAACACTGACGTGGTGGTGGTGTGTTAGAGTCGGTTGGTGGACTATTCTCAGTCCAGCAGTGACACTGAGGTGGTTAAAAACTCCAGCAGTGCTGCTGTATCTGATCCACTCGTACCAGCACAACACACACTAACACACCACCACCACGTCAGTGTTACTGCAGTGCTGAGAATGACCCACCACCCAAACAGTACCTGCTCTGTGAGGGTCCATGGGGGTCCTGACCACTGAAGACCAGGGTAACAGAGTATCACAGAAACAGATGGACTACAGTCTGTAACTCAAGTAAGTCAGAACTACAGAGTGCAGCTATACGGTCAGTGGAGCTCATAAAGTGGACAGTGAATGTAGAAACGAGGAGGTGGTCAGAATGTTACACCTGACTGACCTGTAAACTGTTCAACAATATCGGTGCCTTCACAGATGTGCAAGCTACCTGTATACAATGATGGACCCTGGCTTTTGAACGCTGGTAACTATCTGGACGGCCCTTCTTTATCCCAGTTAACACAATGTCTGTTATTTCCATAAACAGTCTGAAAGGCTGGCTCATCAGACATTATATGTCAAACTGTTTATGGACAACACTTTGTCAAGTATTATCAAGCCTTTGTAGTGACATCCACCGCAAAAGCTTTGGTTTCTAATGCAGCTGAACGACGGATGGACTTTCAGTTGCGGTTTTACAGTTCAGTCACAGGTTCTTCCAGATTCCCCGAATCTACTGATGATGTGCATCACAGAGGGTGGAATAACTCAAATCTAGCAGTCATTTGTTAAAAACAGGAGCAGGTCGACCATGGACCGCGTTTTGTTCCAGTCAAGATCCCTCGTGCTTGTGAGACAGATCCCTAAACTACCTGAAGTGTGGGTAGAAGTGCAGCCAAGTGAGAAAGTTGCTCCTTCAGTGCCTTCTCCTTCTCCTCGTGCTGACTACAGATAATGAAGATATAAAACAGTGTCAGTATCTAATGAAACACTCACTTTCTCATTAAAAGAGATTTGCATGCATGCAAATCCATCCACATCGTCTTTGTTCGTGTATCCTATATATGAAATGCGCAAACACTGAGTCAGAGATAGCAGTGCGACATAAATAGCCTTTAGCATATCCCTAGAAGACACAGCCACAGGGAGCTTCCAGGCAGTGGAGCGAGTCGGACAGAAAGACAAAGGCTCAAAAATCTCATTTAAATAAGTCAATGAAATGCCCTCCATGCCTCTGCGGCGCACTGTACCTCAACTTCCTGCTCTGCTGAGGGCAGATAGTTGTAGATTGACTACAACAAGAGCCAGCAGCAAAACAGCTCGAGTACAGGAGACCAAAGCTGGAACGCACTGCAGCGTCACATAACATCACTCAGGGCTCAACGATCAATCGTCTTTATAGCGGAATTGCAGTTTATGGGGTGCAAGAACCGCGTATTTAAAAATCATAACCGGCTTGATCTACAGCATCCACTCATAATGAGATAGAGAACATAATAACACAGAGCTTGTGAACTGCCTGGAGATCAGAGCTTACCAAACCACAGCTTACTGGCAGTAATGTACACTTTAAACGACGCAGCAACAAAAAAGGTTCCTTGGCTCGTAACAATAGTACAAACTTTTTGGTGCTTTATAGAAACGTTTCAACAGCACATCCTCTATCAGTCTGAAAAACCCTTTAACCCTCTACTGCGCGTTATGAGGGTAATTTAAAAATTATTTGATTATTAAATTATATAATTATAAAATCATTGATTATGATCATTTATAATTGGTCCTGATTATTACATTGAAAACCATTTGTAAATGATAATAATAATGTGTGCAGGGGTCTTTTTGGAGTATGTTGCCTTGAGGCAACACTGTGAGACAAAGGGAGGAAATGAGCCGTGTCCCCTGAGGCGGTGAGATCTGCCTTGTGATTGGCTAAATCCATTCCACTGTCACACAGTGTTGCTTCTAGGCAACAAACCTATTTCTGCAAATTCTCATTACCAGTGAAATCGTACTGAATGTTAAAAAAGAGGTTTAAAAGTGCCCAATAAGAGATAATATGACCGAGCGCATGCCTTTTACTCAAACTCTGCCTTTACTGTTAACCCTGTTAAATATGAAAACATCGTTGTAAAGTGAGTTTGTTGCCCTGAGGCAACATTGTGCCATACAGGGTTAATCACGCAAAGTGCTTTTAAAGTGTTCATACTTCCATATAGAACTATGTTCTTTACTAAAGAACCCTTGAAGAACCATCATTTTTAAGAGTGTACCTTATGGATAATTGCAATTTTAATGAAATAGGAGTCCGAAAATGATATATTTTCCCAGAATTGTTCAGCCCCACCGTCACTCACGATGTATAGTAAAGTTTGTATTGTATGTAAGTTTATGAGAAAGAAGGTTTACCTCTGAGCAGCTTTTAACAGAATCCTCTTCCTGTCTGCCAGCTTCTCCTTCAGGTGAAACAGACATAAATATTAACCTTTATGATATTTGATGTTTTACCTTATATACATATATATATATAATATAATATACAATAATATATATATATTAGAGCACTGTACATGAAAGTCAGAACATATCTGACAAAAAAGCTGATCCCTTATCCGTGATCAGTGTGCGCCCTCTGCTGGTTAAATCTCTCACCTGCATGCTGTTGAATAGGTTGCAGATGGCGCTCTCCTCCTCCTCTACATTAGCGCGCACTTCTCCCAGCATGGCCTTGAGCAGGAGGATGGCCTCCCGTGCAGACGTCTGGAGCTCCTTTACTGCCTGTGGGGACCACAGGAGATTATTCAGCAAAGCACACTGTACATTTGAGATCAGCCTTCAGAGCACACTGCTGTTCAGAGGTGGACGAAGAACACAAACCCTGTACCTGAGTTAAAGTAGATACTCAAGGTAAAATATTCCTCCAGTAAAAGTAGAAGTTCCTCCCTTTAGACCTCCACTGGAGTAAAAGTACTAAAGTATTTCCCTTCAAATGTACTTAAGTATAAAGTAAAAGTACTAAAAGAGTAATTCTGGCTCTGATGTCCTGTTATCATTTTTATAACCAGACTGGCTTCATGAACTCATTTCAGGTGAAAGTCCTCCAGCGTCTCTCTTGGTAAACCAGTCTTTTAATAGAAGGTCATTAATTAGTGACGCTGACGTCTATTAAAATGATCAGAAGCACAAAACACTGAAGGTAAACAGTTTCCATCAGGGAGAACCGAGTGGCTCTGAAATCACTTTTTACACACAAGCAAAGTTTCAGTTTCAGATTTATTTACAACTTAGTTCCAAGTTTAAGTTGAATAAAAACTGGCTTTAAACTCAGGATCACAGATGAGCTCCTTTACTATGTTGATCTGTAGGCGTCTGTTCATAAACATAAACCAGCCCAAACTCATTTACTATAAAATGAAATGGTGTTTGTAGAAATTCAGAAAAAAGCCGCGTCAGTCTCGACTGCATATGTGGACATATTTCTATATTGAGCTCTATTTACACAAAGTTAGGTTAGTTCATCATTTATGTTGAACAGACTCTCCCAAAGTTTTACGCTGCTGCGCTGACGTTGAACCGCGTGCTGCACTGGGTCGGTATGACCAACAGGTCAAAACCAGCTCTAAACAAAGTGACCGCTGGGCCCTGATTGGTGCTCTGGCTTTGCGCTTCTTTCGTTTTGACATGTTACGTTTTTATACACACAGAAACCAAAAGGAACGACAGATTTCTCAGAATGTAGGAGGAAAAAGTCGGATATTAGACTCTGAAATGTAGTGGAGTGAAAGGAAAAAGACGCCCAGAACGGAGAAACTTCAGTACAGATACACCAAAAATACTAAAGTACAGAAACTAATTACATTTACTCAGTTACTCAGTTACTCAGATACTCAGTTACTCAGTTACTCAGTTACTCAGTTGCTTAGTTACTCAGTTACTCAGTTACTCAGTTGCTTAGTTACTCAGTGCCCAGCACTGCTGCTGTTTGCCTTCACTCCAGAGAATGACATGCAGTCAGCCTGAAGCGGCTCTCTGCCCCCATTGCTGGTGCACATGAGGACTACGGACTGTTCTATTTATCATTTTAATGTTCCAAGGGTCACTTACAAGCACTCTCAATGTCTTCAGTTATCCCCCCTCACTGTGCAGACCTACACCATCTGCTGGTCATGATCAAAGCGTTTTGAGAACCGTTTGATAACAGATTGAAACTCATTTTAAGCTGGAACTTTTGGAATAACAGTCATTTTGCGACCATACAATACACAGCATGCCTGTCCACAACAAAACCATCACCAGACCGACATAAACCAGCTTAGACCAGTATGGAATGCATGCTGGTCTGTTTTTCTTTCAGCAGGGTATGTAGTTCATTTTGGGAAAACACTCATAAAAAATGATACTTCTGTCTTCTAGTTTCCATCCATCCATCCATCCATTATCTTCCGCTTGTCCGGGGTTCGGGTCGCGGGGGCAGCATCCTAAGCAATGAAGCCCAGACCTCCCTTTCCCCAGCCACTTCCACCAGCTCTCCAAGGGGGATTCCGAGGCGCTCCCAGGCCAGCTGGGCGATATAGTCGCGCCAGCGTGTCCTGGGTCTTCCCCGGGGTCTCCTCCCAGGTGGACTCGCCTGTGACACCTCCCGAGGGAGGCGTCCAGGAGGCATCCTAACCAGATGCCCGAACCACCTCAGCTGGCTCCTCTCGACGTGAAGAAGCAGCGGCTCTACTCCGAGTCCTTCCCGGATGACTGAACTTCTCACCCTATCTCTAAGGGAGAGTCCAGACACCCTGCGGAGGAAACTCATTTCGGCCGCTTGTATTCGCGATCTTATTCTTTCGGTCATTACCCAAAGCTCATGACCATAGGTGAGGGTGGGAACGTAGATCGACCGGTAAATCGAGAGCCTTGCCTTATGGCTCAGCTCTTTCTTTACCACAACAGACCGGTAAAGAGCCCGCATCACTGCTGACCCAGCACCAATCCGCCTGTCAATCTCCCGCTCCCTTGTACCATCACTCGTGAACAAGACCCCGAGATACTTGAACTCCTCCACTTGAGGCAAGAGCCTATCCCCGACCCAGAGAGGGCTCTCCACCCTTTTCCGCCTGAGAACCATGGTCTCGGATTTAGAGGTACTGATTCTCATCCCAGCCGCTTCACACTCGGCTGCAAACCGATCCAGCGAAAGCTGAAGTTCGCGGCCTGATGTCCCCAATAGGACCACATCATCTGCAAACAGCAGTGATGTGACCCTGAGGTCCCCAAACCGGACACCCTCCATCCGTTGACTGCGCCTAGAAATTCTATCCATAAAAATTATGAATAGAATCGGTGACAAAGGGCAGCCCTGACGGAGTCCAACTCTCACTGGGAACGAGTCTGACTTACTGCCGGCTATGCGAACCAAATTCCAGCTTTGTTTGTACAGGGCCTGAATGGCTCGTAGCAAAGAGCCATGTACCCCATACTCCCGAAGCACCTCCCACAGAATACCCTGGGGAACACAGTCGAATGCCTTCTCCAGATCCACAAAGCACATGTGGACTGGTTGGGCAAACTCCCATGAACCCTCCAGAATCCTGGAGAGGGTGAAGAGTTGGTCCAGTGTTCCACGACCAGGGCGGAACCCGCACTGTTCCTCCTGGATCCGAGGTTCGACTATAAGCCGGACTCTCTTCTCCAGTACCCCTGCATAGACCTTGCCAGGGAGGCTGAGGAGTGTGATTCCCCTGTAGTTGGAACACACCCTCCGGTCCCCTTTTTTAAAAAGAGGCACCACCACCCCAGTCTGCCAATCCAGTGGCACCGCCCCCGATGTCCACGCAATGTTGAAAAGACGTGTCAGCCAAGACAGCCCCACAACATCCAGAGCCTTGAGGAACTCAGGGCGGATCTCATCCACCCCTGGAGCCTTGCCACCAAGGAGCTTCTTAACTACCTTAGCGACTTCGGCCTCAGTAATGGACAAGCCTATTCCCATGTCCCCAGACTCAGCCTCCTCACTGGAGAACGTGTCGGTGGGATTGAGAAGGTCCTCAAAGTATTCCTTCCACCGCCCAATGACGTCTTCAGTCGAAGTCAGCAGCACACCATCTCCACTATATACAGTGCTAGTGGCACACTGCTTTCCCCTTCTGCCGCAGATCGCTTGGCCTGTCGATACCTGCCAGCTGCCTCTGGTGTCCCACAGGTCAACCATGCCCGGTAGGACTCCTTCTTCAGCTTGACGGCATCTCTCACCTGGGGTGTCCACCACCGGGTTCGAGGATTACCGCCCCGACAGGCACCAACTACCTTACGGCCACAGCTACAGTCAGCCGCTTCAGCAATGGAGGAACGGAACATGGCCCATTCTGAGTCAATGTCCCCCACCTCACCCAATATCTGGTCAAAGTTCTGACGGAGGTGTGAGTTGAAGATCAATCTGACAGGTTCTTCTGCTAGACGTTCCCAGCAAACCCTCACTATGCGTTTGGGCTTGCCTGGTCTGACCGGCATCTTCCCCCACCACCTGATCCAACTCACCACCAGGTGGTGATCAGTTGACAGCTCAGCTCCTCTCTTTACCCGAGTGTCCAAAACACATGGCCGCAAGTCCGATGACACGACTACAAAGTCAATCATTGAACTGCGGCCTAGGGTGTCCTGGTGCCATGTGCACTTATGGACATCCTTGTGTTCAAACATGGTGTTCGTGATGGACAAACTGTGGTTTGCGCAGAAGTCCAAAAACTGAACACCACTCGGGTTCAGATCAGAGAGGCCATTCCTCCCAATCACACCCCTCCAGGTCTCACTGTCATTGCCCACGTGAGCGTTAAAGTCCCCCAGTAGGACAATAGAGTCTCCAGGAGGAGCACTTTCAAGCACCCTTCCCAAGGACTCTAAGAAGGCTGGGTACTCTGAACTGCTGTTCGGTGCATAAGCACAGACAACAGTCAGGACCCGTTCCCCAACCCGAAGGCGTAGGGAAGCTACCCTCTCGTCCACCGGAGAAAACCCCAACATAGAGGCACCGAGTCGAGGGGCTATGAGAAAGCCCACACCTGCCCGCCGCCTCTCACCATGGGCAACTCCAGAAAAGAATAAAGTCCAGCCCCTCTCAAGGAGATTGGACCCAGAGCCCAAGCTGTGTGTTGAGGTGAGCCCGACTATATCTAGCCGGTATCTCTCAACCTCGCGCACCAACTCAGGCTCCTTCCCCGCCAGTGAGGTAACGTTCCAAGTTCCAAAAGCCAGTTTCAGCAACCGAGGATCAGAACGCCAAGGCCCACGCCTTCGGACACTGCCCGATCCACAAAGCACCAAACCCCTACTACTGCCCCTCCCATTGGTGGTGGGTCGATGGGAGGGGGGACTCATGTAACTCCTTCGGGCTGGGCCCGGCCGGGCACCATGAGTAAATGCCCGGCCACCAGACGCTCGCTGGCGAGCCCCTCCCCCAGGCCTGGCTCCAGGGTGGGGCCCCGGTAACCCTGTTCCGGGCAGGGTACACAAGTCCTGTTTTTCTGTCTTCATAGGGGTTATTATGGATCACACTTTGTCTGACCTGTCACCTAGGACCAGTTTGCCATGGGAGACCCTACCAGGAGCTTTTGCTCCAGACAACATAGCTCCTAAGATCATTCAAGCACGCAAACCCCTCCACCACGATAAGGTGGTGATCCAAGGAGAGGTCTTCTAGTTTCAATTATTTCTATTTAATATTAAAATATATAATTAACAGTGTCAGTTATTATGATATAATTATCATTAGGCCCATTATGTTGGTGGATAATATTATTTGCGATTATTAATTAACTTTGTAACCACACTGATTTCCCACAGTTGTTATCTTTCATAACCACATGTTCACATCATAACTAAAGACTGTGTGCTGGGTGGGTGTGCGGACTTGAGACAAATACATGTAAATAAAACAAAGTAGTAAAACACATTTATTGAGAAACCTCAACCCGTATTGAAAAAAAATGTATGTGCATATATTTGCCATATTAATAAAATATGTGCAATATATGCAATGTTTTAAATTTAAATATTTATAGGGCCAGTTTCTTATATTTGCAAATATTCTAAAAATATATTTTGTAAATTTATTTCTGACATATTCTTGGACGGCTTGGATGCAGCTGCTCGGCCATGGAAACCCATTCCATGAAGCTCTCTACGCTGTTCTTGAGCTGATCTGAAGGCCA
>NC_051231.1:242500-315000 GCF_015220715.1 Pygocentrus nattereri
CTACAGTCTGTAACTGTAGAACTACAGAGTGCAGCTATACGGTCAGTGGAGCTGATAAAGTGGACAGTGAGCAGAGAAACAAGCCACTAATGTTATGGTCTAATCAGAATATGCTTACTTGGCTTTCTTAACAGTGGCGATGATGCAACACAAATATGGGCACTTTATTCATAAGGTTTTATATGTAATGCTGTTGATGGTATGTAATATGAAACAAATGTGTAGGGACCTACTTGTACCTCTCCACCATAAATTCAATCAATCAATCAATCAATCAATCAATCAATCTATCAATCTATCAATCTATCAATCAATCAATCAATCAACCTTTATTTAGTCTCGGAGAACATTGAGGGTGCCCCTCATTTACAGTGATGCCGAGTTAGTGCAGAGTAAGGAACTGATGATGTGTAAGAACTTATCAGATAGTAATAGTTGTGGGCAGTCGTGGGCTGGAGGTCAGGGAACTGGCCCTGTGACCAGAAGGTCGATGGTTTGATCCCCAGCGCCGACAGTCCATGACTGAGGTGTCCTTGAGCAAGACACCTAACCCCCAACTGCTCCCCGGGTGCCATGGATAGGGCTGCCCACCGCTCTGGGCAAGTGTGCTCACTGCCCCCTAGTGTGTGTGGTGTGTCACTTCATGGATGGGTTAAATACGGAGGTGGAATTTCCCCATTTGTGGGATTAAAAAGTGCCAATTAATTGTAAAGTAAATTTAATAAATGAAGAATGAAGACTAAAATCAGGTAAGTATAAAAAGTGAAATAATGATATTTATTATTATATATTATTTATTATATTATATATATATTATAATATTTATTATTCTATATTATTTATTATATATATATTATAATAATATTTATTTATTATATATATAATAATAATAATAATAATAAATACATAAAAATATATTTAAAAAAACTAAATTAAAACTTTCATTAGATGTAAAGGCTAATAAAATGAAGTTAAAATAAAATGAGGAAGATAAGATGAAAAATACTAATAAACAAATGTATTAAAATGACAAATATTAATAAAACAATAATAATTTAAATAAGAATCAAAATATGAATAAATGTATAAAATAACAAATAGACAATAAAATAATGAAAATAAGATGAAAGCGGTAAAAATCAGGTAAACGAGTGGCAGGCAGGGTGGAGGTGGTTGCGACGCCAACGAGCTGAGCTTTCATGTGTTTAATTCATGTAAAATATACATGATTTAGGCCAAAACTGTGTCTGTCATAAAACAATGTCTCAGCGTATTCATGACCACTTCACGCCACAACTTTGTGAAGTAGCTTATAGAGGCAATAAACATCTTAATGATCTTAATGATCTGAGTTTGCATAAAATTAAAAATTCAGTGTAGTTATAATGATAACGGCTAGTGTACATTCCATTTATTTGAACTATTCCTATAATAAAATAAAGCTCTGACTGTGCGCTGATACATTCAGTCGTCCGGTGTGTGAGAGTTGGACCTGTCGAAGTAGAACTGGATCCAGAGAGAATTAAAACTAGGCCTATATTTAGCAGGACTCATATCAACTGCCCAAAGCCTCTCATTTGTGGTTTCAGAAGCCAAAGGTCAGGAGGACAGCAAACTGCACGAGAAGAGTGTGTGGGGCTCATAAAAGTCTCACTCTTCACATTTACAAGCTGCCAGGACATTTTCTCTCTGCCACTGCTCAAAGCATTCGTCAGTAACAGTGCTGTTTTATAGAGAGCTGATTTGTAGAGCTTAGTGATCGGCACTGTTTTCCCCTTAATCCAAATCAGCCAAGACATGCTAGTGCTGGTTCAAGCTTCTAAGGGATGGCTCTACCATCAGGGGATCACAAGCTCGTTCCCTAGCGATGCCAAGAGATCATAACTGGCCTCATTGTCTCTGGGTGGGCAGGATGGCCTCATCTACACTCTCAGTAATAAAGGTACTGGACTGTCTCTGGGTCAGTTCCCCTCTCATCACTGTGGTGGAACCCTCAAGGCTCCATCTCAGTGCCTCTAGTCAGGGATCATAACTGAACCATAATCCACTGAAATGATCTGTTCTAAGCTGGACTGACTCCACACACCCCGCCTCGCCTCGCCTCCAGGCTTTTACTCTACTGCTCTGTTTTAAAACATTCGGTTATGAAAAGGAACAAATACCAACTTTTCACCTGGAGAACCTGATTTAAGCTCCACACTCAGACCTTAATCCCACTGCTGGAGCTTTGAGGAACATCTACACTGTTTGAACCTGGATGAAGGTTCCTGAACAGAACCTTCATTACTAACAGTGTTCCCCATCATTTAGCGTGCTGCTGGCCAAGCCTGGCATCTTATAGCTGATATACCAGAATCGGCAGTTAGTATTCTCCAGGTGTGTTGAGACGTCCATTGACGGTGAATTAGTTCCAAAAGATGCAGTGATGCCTCACGTGAGTCTGAAGAAGCATGTGGTCGCCTTCACCCTCCTTGCTTGGTGGCACTGTGTGATGGGGGAGACCTAACCAGTGAGGGAATTGGCTACAATTAAATTGGGAAGAAAATCAGGTAAACGTGTAAACCGCATCTTTAAACTGTAGGTTTTGTTTTTACTGTATTATTTCACCCGCCGCTTTCTCTGACGGTTGGCTATTCTGATCAACAGCACTTGGTGGGGCCAGCACTTACCACTTGAACATGATGACACTGGGTTTGGTCTCTTTAGGCAAGTGGGACTAATTTTGTGGTATTTATGATGCTAAACTGATGGCTAGAAGCTTCCAGGACTTATTAGCTGCATAGCCTCGAAGCTCCTTTAGCACTTTAGACACCAAACATGTCTGCATGACTACACCGGGGTACAGGGTGGAGATTTTGGCTGAACCATTTTTTGCAAAGATTACAGCAAAATCTCCACTGAAACAGAATCAAACATGGACTCAACAGTGCTGGACAGTAACTGAGTAACTGAGTATCTGAGTAAATATAATTAGTTTCTGTACTTTAGTATTTTTGGTGTATCTGTACTGAAGTTTCTCCGTTCTGGGCGACTTTTTCCTTTCACTCCACTACATTTCAGAGTCTAATATCCGACTTTTTCCTCCTACATTTTGAGAAATCTGTCGTTCCTTTTGGTTTCTGTGTGTATAAAAACGTAACATGTCAAAACGAAAGAAGCGCAAAGCCAGAGCACCAATCAGGGCCCAGCGGTCACTTTGTTTAGAGCTGGTTTTGACCTGTTGGTCATACCGACCCAGTGCAGCACGCGGTTCAACGTCAGCGCAGCAGCGTAAAACTTTGGGAGAGTCTGTTCAACATAAATGATGAACTAACCTAACTTTGTGTAAATAGAGCTCAATATAGAAATATGTCCACATATGCAGTCGAGACTGACGCGGCTTTTTTCTGAATTTCTACAAACACCATTTCATTTTATAGTAAATGAGTTTGGGCTGGTTTATGTTTATGAACAGACGCCTACAGATCAACATAGTAAAGGAGCTCATCTGTGATCCTGAGTTTAAAGCCAGTTTTTATTCAACTTAAACTTGGAACTAAGTTGTAAATAAATCTGAAACTGAAACTTTGCTTGTGTGTAAAAAGTGATTTCAGAGCCACTCGGTTCTCCCTGATGGAAACTGTTTACCTTCAGTGTTTTGTGCTTCTGATCATTTTAATAGACGTCAGCGTCACTAATTAATGACGTTCTATTAAAAGACTGGTTTACCAAGAGAGACGCTGGAGGACTTTCACCTGAAATGAGTTCATGAAGCCAGTCTGGTTATAAAAATGATAACAGGACATCAGAGCCAGAATTACTCTTTTAGTACTTTTACTTTATACTTAAGTACATTTGAAGGGAAATACTTTAGTACTTTTACTCAAGTGGAGGTCTAAAGGGAGGAGCTTCTACTTTTACTGGAGGAATATTTTACCTTGGGGGTCCCAACCATATCAGTCCAGTTCTATCAGCAGCCAAAAGCCTTTGTGACCAAAACATTCCCATACATGACCAACACCAGGCCACCATGTGCCACGAGTCACTTCTGTATAGGAGATAAAATGGATCAAAACCAGGGCCCCTTTAATTGCCCTGAGCCTCAGGATCAATGCAGCCTAGTGAGCACAAGCCAAGATGCCTCTGATGTGATCTGTTGTGGCGTGATCTTATCGGAGCGCCCACCATGCCCGGTGTTTTGCCATGGGGCTAAAACTGGAGTTAGGCGGCTGATACTGCAGCTGTTCCCGCAGCTCAGGCCAGGGCACCCCTGTTTCGTGTATCCAGCATGCCCTCTTCCCACTCTCAGGGCAGACAAAGGGGTTGTGTAGGCCTGTTATGGCTCCGGTACCTCACTGCTAAAAGCAAAGTAGCCCGAGACACTGGCTAGATTCTGACCATATTAAACAGTAAACAGCAGGTTAGCAGTGGAAAAGAAATAAAAGGCCTACATTATGGAAAAGGCTGATCTCCTTTGCTTTTAAAGTCCAAATTTTTAATATACAATGTAAACATTATAACAGAATGTACAGCCCCATTTCCAAAAATGTTGGGACGCTGTGCAGAATGTAAATAAAAACAGGTTGAAATGTTTCAAATGTTGAAACTGAGAAATTTGATTGTTTTTTTTTTTTTTTTAAGTTTTTTGCCCATTTTGAATTTAATACCAGCAACATGTTCCAGTAAAGTCGGGACGGGGTCTGTTTACTGCTGAGCTTCATCACCTCCTCTTTAAAAGCTCTGTCAGTGTTTGGGAACTGAGGAGACGCTGCTGTAGCTCTGACAGTGAGATGTTTTCTGTTCTTGTCTGATTCAGGATTTCAGCTGATCGTCAGTTTCAGGAGCTCATTTATCTTATCTGTCATTTCATACTGCGCCAAATGTTCTCAGTGGTGACCGGTCTGGACTGCAGGCAGGTCAGTTTAGCGCCTGGACTCTTAATACGGAGCAGTGCTGCTGTAATACAGGCAGAATGTGGTTTGACATCGTCTTGCTGAAATAATCAAGACCTTCCCTGAAAAAGACGTCGTCTGGACGGCAGCAGATGTTGATAAAACATGTTTATATCATTCAGCTTTAATGGAGCCTTCACAGATGAGCAGGTCACCCAGGCCATGTGCACTAATGCCCCCTAAACCATCATGAATACTGGCTATAGAACTGAGCACTGATAACAAGCTGAGTGGTCTTCAGCCCGGAGGACACAGTGTCCATGATTTCCTAAAGAATTTCAAATGCTGACTCGTCGGACCGCCGGACACTTTTCCACTTCCCCTCAGTCCATTTTAAAGAGCTCAGGCCCAGAGAAGGTGGCAGCATTTCTGGATCCTGTTTATATTTGGGTTCTTCTTTGTGTTTTAGAGTTTAACAGCGTTTGTGGATGCAGTGATGAACTGTGTTCACAGACAGTGGTTTTCAGAAGTGTTTCTGAGCCCATGCAGTGATTTCCACTACAGAACCATGTCTGTTTTTAATGCAGTGCTGCCTGAGGGCCCAAAGATCACGGCCAGCAGATACTGGTGTTCAGCCTCGTCCCTCACAGACAGAGATTTCTCCAGATTCTCTGAGTCTTTAATGATATTCTGCACCGTAGACGATGGAAAGCAGAAGCTCTTTGCTGTTTTATGTTGAGGAACGTTCTTCTTGAGTTGTTGCTCCATTTGGTGGTGCAGTCTTTCACAGAGTGGTGACCCCTCCTCATATCTACTTCTGAAAGACTCCGCCTCTCTGAGCTGCTCTTTATACCCAGTCATGTTACTGACCTGCTGTCAATCAACCACCAGGTGTTTTTTCAGCATTACACACCTTTCCCAGCCTATTTTCAATTAAATATAGAACCAATAATGCCATATTTAAGTTTGTAGATATTTGAAGAGGACTTGTTAACTCACTGTCACTGGAATTGTGACTAATGGTGTTTGAAGTTTTGCCTACAGTTTCAGTTGGAAAAAGTAAAATGCAGGAAAAATACAGAATATGGGCCTTTTATTGTTCTAAAGCTGTCAAATACAAGTCAAGAATGTGTGAATTTAAGGCTGACAAAGTCGGATCTCTGCATTAATCCTACTAGACGCTGTGTCAGTAAAACCCAGCTGGTACCAGTCTTGGTTGGTGCACATACAAATGGAACCAATCGAGTTTGGCTTCTTTCCATGGAAGCTGCTTTGGATTGAGAGCATCTGTCAAAATTTCCATTCCTTCATCTTCCCAATGCCCAGTGCAAAGATAGTCCTGGTATCCTGTTCTAATTAAATCAGGCTTTGTGAGTTTTAACCCAAAGTACACAGAGAGAAGACAGGCTGGCTGTGTTTACATGCGAGATGGGTTCCGCTGGACACACGGTGTGATGTATACGCTCCGTATAGGCTGAGCATGCAGGCGTTTCTCTGCACACATGGTGCTGTTGCCTTGTGTCCTGTGGTAATTAGAGCTCAGGTGTGCCCATCTGTTAGGCTGCACCAAGACTGTGAGTACACTGTCAGGGCAGTGCTGTGTTTCAGGGGAGCTGTTTGACATCAACACATACTGGAAAACAGGGAACTGGAGCTCTTTATACACATCATTCAATCACAGCTCAAAGGCTTAGAATCAATATTTTTAATAATGTCAAATGTGGATCTGTCTTCAGTACCGTTAGAGAACTGAACTGTACCAAATTCCATTAGAGTTGACTCTCCATGCACTGTACTGACTTTATATACCCTGTCTTCTTGACATACATTGCTGTGTCTGATCCACTCGTACCAGCACAACACACTAACACCACCACCATGTCCATGTTACTGCAGTGCTGAGAATGACTCACCACCCAAATAGTACCTGCTCTGTGAGGGTCCATGGGGGTCCTGACCACTGAAGAACAGGGTAACAGAGTATCAGAGAAACAGATGGACTACAGTCTGTAACTGTAGAACTACAGAGTGCAGCTATACGGTCAGTGGAGCTGATAAAGTGGACAGTGAGTGTAGAAACAAGGAGATGGTCGGTGTGATATGTCTGATCGTCGGTGTGTACACTGCATACACACACACACACACACACACACAACACAGCTAAATACACACACACACACCCACACATGTACACACACACACACACACACACACACAAAACAAAACACACTAATGTCCTGCAATGTCACTGCATCGGGCTATAGGCCAGCAGTGGTCATCAATGTACATATTCAAACACCTTCACCCTTATACAAAACAAGAGCAACCAATCAGAAAGCAGGATTCACACAAGCACAGCCAACACTGCAGCACCGCATGAACGACAGAAGAGAACAGAATAGAAAGTCACAGCTGATGCACGATGACGAGGAAAGACAATACAGTGATCTTACACTGAATTTAGAGCTCTGAGACACCGAACCAGAGAAGATATTATAGAAGAGCTTTTTGATGTTATTTTTATTAGGCAGGGTTTAATTCCCTAAAGGGATGAGTGTGTGGAGTGTGTGTAGTGTGTGTAGTGTGCGCTGTGCGTGTGGGTAATTATACAGAGCTTCAATAAGCCATCGCTTCTCATCTCCAGTATAGCCCAACTAGATGACCCAAACTGAACCTGCGCCGGCCCAACAGAATCAAACGCCACGGTTTAAACACAGCTCTTTGTCTCACAGTGTCATTTTCTTACTCACCCACAGAGGGGGCAAATGAGGCGATTCTCACTGGCCCTGCCATGCAAGCAGCTGGCACAGAAGATGTGGTAGCAGTCCAGAAGACACGGCTGGCGGTACTGCTCATGGCACATGTGGCACACCAGGGGATGAAGGTCATCCAAAGGGAAAAGGGGTAATCCAGCCATCTGAAGGACCAGAGGGAGGGAGAGAGAGAGAGAGAGAGAGAAAGACAGACAGAGAGAGAGAGAGAGAGAGAGAGAAGGAGATGCTGAGGTATTCAGAAAACACAGGTTATACATTAAAGGAATCCTCCAGTGTTTTTCAGTCTAATCCATAATCCAATCTAATCTGCTGCATCCATATCATACGGCCAATTTCCACAGACAGCAATTTCCCTTTGACCAGAAATGAACTAATTATAGGCGTTAATAGGCAGGACGCTTAAGCTTTAGCACTTTGCTACGTACAAGTAAGGCGGAATGATCGCAATATGGAACAGTTCAATATTCAGATTACAAGAACACTTTTAATAATATACACTGTTATTAACGAAGGTTCTGTGCAAGTTTTTCAGTGATCACGGTGTAAACAATGCAAATGTGGCATCAAAGGAAAACAGTGGTTTATACACTCTCAGAAATAAAGGTACTGGATTGTCTCTGGGTCAGTTCCCCTCCTGTCTCTGGGGTGGGACCCTCAAGCCTCCATCTCGGTGCCTTTAGTCAGGGAACATAACTGAACCATAATCCACTGAAATGATCTGTTCTAAGCTGGACTGACTCCACACACCCCGCCTCGCCTCGCCTCCAGGCTTTTACTCTACTGCTCTGATTTAAAACATTCTATTATGAAAAGGAACAAATACCAACTTTTCACCTGGAGAACCTGATTTAAGCTCCACCATCAGACCTTAGAACCACTTCTGGAGCTTTGAGGGAACATCTACACTGTTTGTACCTGGATGAAGGAGAAACGTTCCTGATCAGAACCTTCATTACTAACAGTGTTCCACCTCACGGCAAAAAGGACCTGGGTTCGATTCCCTGGCTGGGCGACCGGGGTTCTTTGTGTGAGTTTGCATGTTCTCCCTGTGTCTTCAGGGGTTTCCTCCCACAGTCCAAAGACATGCGGTCAGGCACACACATTAGACACACTAGACTGTCCATAGGTGTGAATGTAGGTGTCTGTTTGTCTGCCCTCATGATGGAGTGGCGATCTGTCCAGGGTGTATTAATATGATGTCGGCCCACCCTTTGCAGCTATAACAGCTTCAACTCTTCTGGAAAGGCTTTCCACAAGGGTTAGGAGTGTTTATGGGAATTTTTATGCAGGCCAGTCAAGTTCTTCCACACCAAACTGGCTCATCCACGTCTTTATGGACCTGCTTTGTGCACTGGTGTGCAGTCATGTTGGAGCAGGAAGGGGCCGTCCCCAAACTGTTCCCACAGAGTTGGGAGCATGAAATTGTCCAGAATCTCTTGGTGCTGAAGCTTTAAGAGCTCCTTTCACTGGAACTAAGGGGCCGAGCCCAACTCCTGAAACACACCCCCACACCATGATCCCCCCTCCACCAAACTTTACACTCGGCACAATGCAGTCAGACAAGTACCGTCTCCTGGCAACCGCCAAACCCAGACTCGTCCATCAGATTCCCAGACGGAGAAACGTGATTGGTCACTCCAGAGAACTCGTCTCCACTGCTCTAGAGTCCAGTGGCGGCGCTTTACACCACTGCATTCCACGCTTTGCACTGCGCTTGGTGATGTAAGGCTTGGATGCAGCTGCTCGGCCATGGAAACCCATTCCATGAAGCTCTCTACGCTGTTCTTGAGCTGATCTGAAGGCCACATGAAGTTTGGAGGTCTGTAGTGATTGACTCTGCAGAAAGTCGGTGACCTCTGCGCACTATGCCCCTCAGCATCCGCTGACCGCTCTGTCATTTTACGTGGCCGACCACTTCGTGGCTGAGTTGCTGTCGTTCCCAATCGCTTCCACTTTGGTTTTATACACCTGTGGACATGGAATTGATTGGAACACCTGAATTCAATTATTTGGACGGGTGACTGAATACTTCTTGAAATATAGTGTATGTGGTTTTCTTCCAACAACACCAATATTTGTAAGTATGAATTGAGATGATTTGTGGTTGATGCGTGATATTATGTGATTGTACTTAAGAGTGAGTTTTTTAGTAAAAGTATTAATGACTAAAATCTGTTAAATAAATAAATAATGACAGCGTGGTTCTGGTAACCATACTGGTCATCAGCATTACTGATACATTGAATAAATTCTAATGAAAGCCTGTATGTGTTATTTATACACTGTCAGAGATATAATGCTCAACTAGGAGCATCAGAATGTTCAGGTTCATTAGTGGCTCACATTTAGTCAAGTTTGACTGTTTTAAAGAAGAATTTTTCAAAATCTCTGTATGAAGATGTAATGAAAGTCCTCCAGCGTCTCTCTTGGTAAACCAGTCTTTTAATAGAAGGTCATTAATTAGTGACGCTGACGTCTATTAAAATGATCAGAAGCACAAAACACTGAAGGTAAACAGTTTCCATCAGGGAGAACCGAGTGGCTCTGAAATCACTTTTTACACACAAGCAAAGTTTCAGTTTCAGATTTATTTACAACTTAGTTCCAAGTTTAAGTTGAATAAAAACTGGCTTTAAACTCAGGATCACAGATGAGCTCCTTTACTATGTTGATCTGTAGGCGTCTGTTCATAAACATAAACCAGCCCAAACTCATTTACTATAAAATGAAATGGTGTTTGTAGAAATTCAGAAAAAAGCCGCGTCAGTCTCGACTGCATATGTGGACATATTTCTATATTGAGCTCTATTTACACAAAGTTAGGTTAGTTCATCATTTATGTTGAACAGACTCTCCCAAAGTTTTACGCTGCTGCGCTGACGTTGAACCGCGTGCTGCACTGGGTCGGTATGACCAACAGGTCAAAACCAGCTCTAAACAAAGTGACCGCTGGGCCCTGATTGGTGCTCTGGCTTTGCGCTTCTTTCGTTTTGACATGTTACGTTTTTATACACACAGAAACCAAAAGGAACGACAGATTTCTCAAAATGTAGGAGGAAAAAGTCGGATATTAGACTCTGAAATGTAGTGGAGTGAAAGGAAAAAGACGCCCAGAACGGAGAAACTTCAGTACAGATACACCAAAAATACTAAAGTACAGAAACTAATTACATTTACTCAGATACTCAGGTACTCAGTTACTCAGTTACTGTCCAGCACTGCTTCCCATCAGCAATACAGTTTCAAAGCTTTACATCACTGACCTTACTTGACCTTAGTTCAACTCCTTACCCTTCGAATGTAACCCACCCCCTTGGAACCCTTATTTCCCACTAAAGCTGCTCTGGTCTAAATCAACATATAAATGATAATAAAGGTAAATAATAAACTACAATATGTACAAATGTATAAATTAAATGGGGGGGTGGGGTAAATAAAAAAATTAATTAAGAAAAAAAAATATAAATTATTATATAAATTCATATATTTAAGTATTGCTATCTTCTTTGAGTGAAACAGAGTTGTTAATAAAATTAAGTATTGTATCCCAGGACCTGTGAAAGGATCCCAAGCATCTCTTTCGAGAAAATCGTAACTTTTCGAGCTTGATGTATAATAGAACTTCCCGGATCCAACTGTCATGCGATGGAGGAGAGGCCTGTTTCTATTTAAGAATGGCACGTCTGACCAGCACGGTTGTAAAGGTAGTAACACATTGTGAGGCTGCAGGCAGACATGAATCAGGGGTTTGAAGCCAAATAGAGCTGTTAAGGGATTAGGGCCTAAATTACAGTTGAGGACTTGATTGACAGTGTCAAATATACTAGACCAAAAACTAGTAAATCTGGCAAGTCCAGAACATACGGCAAGGGGAAAACTTCAACAGAACTCTTCATAACAAACCTGCAGTGAGAACGACGGTGGCAGTAAATTAGCCTGAATTATTGGATTAAGAAATGGTGTAAAGGTGAGACTGAGGAACATGTCATGCCTCACACACTTTCCTGGTGCTGTTTTTCTTTCTTTCTTGAATTGGAGCAAAGTTTTGGACTGAATTACATAGAGGACCATATTCAAATTGTGATTTCAATATTAAAACGATTAATATTTCTGCCCTAGTCTAACATCAAACGAGATTCACTCTTTTACTTACCGTATCAGCTTTCCTGTAAATGCTAAGATGAGGTATCCAAAACAGTTCTTGAGTCATTTACCAAAGCCATCTTTTATCACTGGCTCGTGTCACGTGTGGGTCCTTCAAAATGGCCAAGAAGTCCTTCTTATGTTCCCCTCAGTGGGCTGACAGTGCTAGTGATGAAGTGAGTGTGAGTTAAAGGCTCTCCTCCTCCCTCCATGGCCACTGAGGACCACAGTAAGCTGCTGGTTTGCCTCTCCACTGCACTGGCCACTATCTACTAGAGGAATGACAGCAATGCTGGGAGCTTTCAGAGAGAGCCTGACGCCAAGCAGCTGCCATACAGGACCGAAGCCTGGCGGGGGGGGGCTATGAGGGGGTGCTAGAATCAAAGCTGAACTCAAACATGACAAAACAGAAACCAGATACCACGGCCTCGGTGAGCAGGGCTAAATTAATTCTACACTTAAATCCTGTGTGCTTTGGAGTATCACTGTTCTCTCACCCTTGTTTATAGAACATACGGCGTCCTGAGGGCAGCTACTTTTCACGCCAGCATTTTAGGGCCACTGTTAAAAAAATTAAAATAAGAGACTTCGAGAATAAAGTCGTACAATTTTGAGAAAAAAGTTGTAATACTTGGAGGACAGAGTGGGCTGCTGTACTGTAGGGGGGCTAATTAACATTTTAAACCACTAACAGTGGCCCTAAAACGCCATCGTACTATTTTGACAGATGAGACAGAAAATGTTTTCTGGTAAATTAGTGATGTGGTGACCTTATGACCTCCTGAGCCTCTTCATTTGTTCATAACATACATACACTGAGCATATTACCATGAGATTAGTTCATCTGTCGCTGTACGATTGACTGTTATGATTGACATGCCTCTGAGCCAATCAGGATTGTCTCTAAACGTTCCATGAAGCAACGGGGGAATAACAGAACTCTTCGTAACAAACCTGCAGTGAGAACGGCGGTGGCAGTAATTTAGCCCAAATTATTGGATTAAGAAATGGTGGAAAGGTGAGACTGAGGAAGATGTCATGCCTCACACACTTTCCTGTTGCTGTTTTTATTTGATTATTGAAGCTGAGCAAAATTTTGGACTGAATTGCACAGAAGACCATTTTCAAAGTTGAATGTCAAACTATTTCTTGCTCTAAAGTAAGCTAAACTTTTCTGGGTTACTGTATTAGCTAAGTATTTTTAAACAGTTTCTTATGGGGGTTAACTTTAGAGAACACTCTTGATTTGGCTTTTCCCGTCTTGGCAACATCCCTGGGGAGTTATTTTCAACAAAACAAGACAAGATTTGTACGTCTTTTAAAGAGGAGACACCTATAAATCCAAAACTAAAAGCCTCAGTTACGTTTCGAAAACAAAACCATCCCCAAAATCAGACAAAAGTAGCATTTGGATCAAATAACACTCACGTTTCAAAAGTTTCACTCAAAAACATTCAGTGGCGTCTGTTCCAGCTGCGTTGGATTAAAGAGCCGTGTGAGATCTTTCTGACCCACGGCTCTACAGCGACTCCCCTCACTGCAGAGATGGTACTGATCTACTGCTGTCTGCACTGAGCTGAACCTCATCACTGCATCTCCTCTCTGATCAATACTCACTGTGCTCTCTATCACAGCCACTGCTGTAACCACACATTCACTGCACTTTACACTGCAGTACTGGTGCAGCTCAGAGTCAGTGACGTCTATAATCTGTGCGGTTAGACCTCCTCACACCTCCTCACACCTCCTCACAGTGCCTGCTGTCTGTAAACACAGCCAATCTCTCAAACGCCATGGAAATATGTAAACAGATACTTTATACTTTATTTAATTTCTCTTGTATTTTAACTTCTGTCTGAATTTATTTCTATTTTGTATTTTTCTGCATACTTTATGTGAGTTTATGTGTAATTACATGTGTTGCTACTGAAACACTGCAATTTCCCTCTGGGATCAATAAAGTTCTATCTATCTATTTATCTATCTAAAGTGTCTTCCAGCTGGCTTTGGCAACTGCACATGCACACATCTCTACACGGGTGTTTTCCTGCTTGTGCCCTTACCAGCAAACCAATTGGGGACTTTACCCATAAACAGGCGCCATGCTGAGCTCTACAAGCTCCCCATTCGCTTTCCAACATTTGGATTTGGATGGGTGAGTGAACACTTTTGGCAATATAGTGTATATATCACTGTTGTCTAAAGAAAACTTTGTATCTCCAAAACGGTAACTTCACAGGAGCAGGAAAAAACATACTTTACTTTTAATAGAAGTCAATGGAACCAGACGTTCCAAAATTTACATACAACATAAAGATCAACAGACATTTTTTAATTATCGCAAAAACTGAAAAATGCCAAAAGACAGTGACACACACACACACACACACACACGCACACACACACACACACACACACACACACACACATATATATATATATATATATATATATATATATATATATATATATATATATATACATATATATATATATATATATGTATATATATATAAAAGAAAATAAATATATACACACCAACTCTAAATACATACACAATACACACCAGTACTGCACTATTCTAATGTACAGTAATAAGTTCTGGAATAAAACTATGAAATGTGCTGTTCATGTTCTGAATGTGCAGTCAGTCTAATGGAGATGATAGATGAGATGCAGGTTCTCAGGGACAGGACACTGATAGAGAATCTTCCAGACTGTCCAGGATGTGGATAGAAGACGTACGAGATGTCAGTCTGTATGTGTGAGTACAGATCTGCTGGATTGAAGGTGCAGAAGATCAGTGTGAGTCTGATGGTGTGGATGAGGTCTGGTTTGTCCATGGAGATCATCATGATGGTGACTCTGAGGTGCAGTGACGGGCCTGTAGACCGATACTCCAGCACTACAGCAGCCTGACGGCCCGGGGGAAGAAACCGTCTCGGAACCGGCCGTTTCTGGACTTTATGCTTCTGTACCTCCTCCCGCTCGGCAGCTGTGAGAACAGACAGTGGCTTGGGTGGGTGGAGTCCTTCAGAATCATCTTGGTCTTCCTCAGGCAGCGGCTGGTGTATAAGTCCAGGAGGTCCAAGAGCTGGACCCCGGTGATGTGCTGAGCTGATAATAGGACAATACTCCACAGTACATATGGATAATGACTCAATGCTTACTGAAGACAAAGCTGAAGCAAAGCAACTCAAGGGAGGAAACTCAGCGATTGGAGACGTCTATGGGTTCCAGACTCCAGGCAGTGTTTGACTGAAAGAGATTTGCATCAAATATTGAAAATACTTTTATAATATTTTATAATAACTTGCATTTATAATTGTGTTAGTTTAGTATAGTATAGTATAGTATAGTATAGTATAGTATAGTATAGTATAGTATAGTATAACTGTGTTAGCTGTAATTAATAAACAGTTAATACAATATATTTTTAAGCCCTTGAATTAAAGCTGAATGTATACACTTCAATCACACATTGACTGCTTCATTTCAGTTCCACTGTGAGGTGTACAGAGCCAACATACTTATGGATCTGACTGTAATTACGCTGTCATAATTCTGAGAGCCAGTGATGGACAGTAACTGAGAACTAACCCAATTTAATTTATACATTTGTACATATTGTAGTTTATTATTTACCTTTATTATCATTTATATGTTGATTTAGACCAGAGCAGCTTTAGTGGGAAATAAGGGTTCCAAGGGGGTGGGTTACATTCGAAGGGTAAGGAGTTGAACTAAGGTCAAGTAAGGTCAGTGATGTAAAGCTTTGAAACTGTATTGCTGATGGGAAGCAGTGCTGGACAGTAACTGAGTAACTGAGTATCTGAGTAAATATAATTAGTTTCTGTACTTTAGTATTTTTGGTGTATCTGTACTGAAGTTTCTCCGTTCTGGGCGACTTTCTCCTTTCACTCCACTACATTTCAGAGTCTAATATCCGACTTTTTCCTCCTACATTTTGAGAAATCTGTCGTTCCTTTTGGTTTCTGTGTGTATAAAAACGTAACATGTCAAAACGAAAGAAGCGCAAAGCCAGAGCACCAATCAGGGCCCAGCGGTCACTTTGTTTAGAGCTGGTTTTGACCTGTTGGTCATACCGACCCAGTGCAGCACGCGGTTCAACGTCAGCGCAGCAGCGTAAAACTTTGGGAGAGTCTGTTCAACATAAATGATGAACTAACCTAACTTTGTGTAAATAGAGCTCAATATAGAAATATGTCCACATATGCAGTCGAGACTGACGCGGCTTTTTTCTGAATTTCTACAAACACCATTTCATTTTATAGTAAATGAGTTTGGGCTGGTTTATGTTTATGAACAGACGCCTACAGATCAACATGGTAAAGGAGCTCATCTGTGATCCTGAGTTTAAAGCCAGTTTTTATTCAACTTAAACTTGGAACTAAGTTGTAAATAAATCTGAAACTGAAACTTTGCTTGTGTGTAAAAAGTGATTTCAGAGCCACTCGGTTCTCCCTGATGGAAACTGTTTACCTTCAGTGTTTTGTGCTTCTGATCATTTTAATAGACGTCAGCGTCACTAATTAATGACCTTCTATTAAAAGACTGGTTTACCAAGAGAGACGCTGGAGGACTTTCACCTGAAATGAGTTCATGAAGCCAGTCTGGTTATAAAAATGATAACAGGACATCAGAGCCAGAATTACTCTTTTAGTACTTTTACTTTATACTTAAGTACATTTGAAGGGAAATACTTTAGTACTTTTACTCCAGTGAAGGTCTAAAGGGAGGAACTTCTACTTTTACTGGAGGAATATTTTACCCTGGGTATCTACTTTAACTTTAGCGCTGCTGAGATACCGAGTTCCTGAGATCATGAGTTTGAGATATTGAGTGAGATTATGAGACCGCCAGTCAAAAGTAGGAGATACTAATCCTCCGATGTGATCGCCTCGGTCTATCGATGTGCTCTGGGCTGGATTTTCTGAGTCTGGCTGAAGGCGCATGCGCGCCGGGTGCTCTCCCTTTCCGCCTGGTGTGTCCGACATGGCTCCGCTGGTAAGTTCCGACCCGCCGCCGAGATTCCGAGCAGGTCGCGCTTCGCCCTGCGCCGGAGGCTGAAAACGCGGCGGGTGCAATGCGAGGTCCCCCCGTGTTTCGTGGCCGCTTGGGAGCGGCTTCCGCGCTGCGGGCGCGGGTTTAGCAGCGTTTGTTTACGGGTTCGTCCGGCAGGCCGCGCCGCTCCTCACCACGCCGAGGAACGGAAGGCTGGAGCGCTAACCCGGCGGAGTCCGGGGTTCTGCCCGGTTCTGTCCACGGAGCTCAGCGGGTCTGTAGGTCAGCGAGGAGTAGGACAGGAGAGGCCAGGACTGATCCTGCAGGGTCCAGCAGGGCTTCCTAAAGACTCTCTGGGCTTCTCTTCACCTGGAAGCGTGTAAAGTGTTCTGGAGGTCCACAGAAAGCAGAGACCCCCAAAGTAAAATATTCCTCCAGTAAAAGTAGAAGTTCCTCCCTTTAGACCTCCACTGGAGTAAAAGTACTAAAGTATTTCCCTTCAAATGTACTTAAGTATAAAGTAAAAGTACTAAAAGAGGAATTCTGGCTCTGATGTCCTGTTATCATTTTTATAACCAGACTGGCTTCTTGAACTCATTTCAGGTGAAAGTCCTCCAGCGTCTCTCTTGGTAAACCAGTCTTTTAATAGAAGGTCATTAATTAGTGACGCTGACGTCTATTAAAATGATCAGAAGCACAAAACACTGAAGGTAAACAGTTTCCATCAGGGAGAACCGAGTGGCTCTGAAATCACTTTTTACACACAAGCAAAGTTTCAGTTTCAGATTTATTTACAACTTAGTTCCAAGTTTAAGTTGAATAAAAACTGGCTTTAAACTCAGGATCACAGATGAGCTCCTTTACTATGTTGATCTGTAGGCGTCTGTTCATAAACATAAACCAGCCCAAACTCATTTACTATAAAATGAAACGGTGTTTGTAGAAATTCAGAAAAAAGCCGCGTCAGTCTCGACTGCATATGTGGACATATTTCTATATTGAGCTCTATTTACACAAAGTTAGGTTAGTTCATCATTTATGTTGAACAGACTCTCCCAAAGTTTTACGCTGCTGCGCTGACGTTGAACCGCGTGCTGCACTGGGTCGGTATGACCAACAGGTCAAAACCAGCTCTAAACAAAGTGACCGCTGGGCCCTGATTGGTGCTCTGGCTTTGCGCTTCTTTCGTTTTGACATGTTACGTTTTTATACACACAGAAACCAAAAGGAACGACAGATTTCTCAAAATGTAGGAGGAAAAAGTCGGATATTAGACTGAAATGTAGTGAAGTCTTTTTAAGCAGGTGAATTCGTCGACATGCTGGGATTAGAAAAGGATGTTGGTACGAGTTCAGTGCATCATCTGCATTTGATGTAGATGTTCTAATGAAAAAGCTTAAAAATGGAAATGTATAACTCTCTAATGGCAATTAGTTTAGTCTGGTCTGTGCATTTAGAATTCATCCATCCATCCATCCAAGCATTTACCTTTACGTTTATGGTGTTTGGCTGACACTCTTATCCAGAGTGACCTACAGTTTGATCATTTTACACAGGGAGGCGAAGGTGGTGTTAGGATTCTTGCCCAAGGACTCTTATTGGTATAGTGTAGGGGGCTTGTCCAAGCAGGGGACTGAACCCCAGTCTACAGCGTAGAAGGCAGAGGTGTTACCCACTACACTAACCAACCACCGTGCATACATTCATCCATGCATACATCCTTCCATCAGTAAAGCCGAGCAGATGCATCCGAGCCTTACATCACCAAGCGCAATGCCTTCCCAGAAGAGCTGAAGCTGTTATAGCTGCAAAGGGTGTGCAGACATCATATTAAATTCCATGGATTAAGAGTGGGATGTGACCAAATACTTTTGGAAATATAGTGTAGGTTCATAAATGCATGTCTGTATGTATGTAGTGGTAACCTGTTTAGATTCTTAGGGGATTCTGTGTCTTGCTTGCTTGTGGCTGTTAACCCTGAGGATTTGAAGCATTAAGCATTGATTTTTGACTGTGTTTACAGAAGAAGCCAGTAGTAAAGAGTGGCAAAAAGAAGAAGCAGGTCCTGAAGTTCACACTGGACTGCACCCACCCTGTTGAGGATGGCATCATGGACGCTGCGAACTTCGTAAGTGTGCGGAACGTTCAGTCGTGCCGCGGAACGGTTTGTGTTCCTGTGTTTGAAAGTGCTCTGACCGTTCTGTTCTTACTGTAACACAAGATTGGTTATTAATAATAAATAGTGTTGCAGGCACAGAACATGCGAACACAGTTACTCGTGAAAAGCCTAATGATGAGTCACGCTGTGTGCTGCCCAGGCCTGTTTATATGCATTATAGCAGGTGTGTGCTCACTGTCCGCTAGGCGTGTAAATCTCCGACTTTTTTATTTCCATTTCTTTAGGAAAGGAATATAATGAAATCCCAGTTTTCACCCTGGTACAATTCACAATCCTTTGATGTGAAAATGCAGTTGCAGAGTAATTGATCAGTTCTTTTTACACCTCAAATTTAAAAAATGCAAAACTAAGTTTTTGCACAGTTTAGCTGGATTTAGTTGTTTAATGTTAAGTGACCTTTATTCGTCCCACAACGGGGAAATTTCACCCATCTAACCCATCCATGCAGTGAAACTCCACATACACACTAGTGAATGCACACACACACTAGGGGGCAGGGAGCACACTTGCCCGCAGAGCCCGGGGAGCAGTTGGGGGTTAGGTGTCTTGCTCAAGGGCACCTCAGTCACGGCTGAGTCGGCTCTGGGGATCAAACCGGCGACCTTCTGGATGCAGGGTCGGTTCCCTAACCTCCAGCCCATGAGGTGGTTTTTGTGCTTGTTTGGTCGTAAGTGTTATTTGTTCTGATGGTGTTATCAATGTTTTATTATAGGAGCAGTTCCTGCAAGAGCGCATCAAGGTGAATGGTAAAGCTGGGAATTTGGGTGGTGGTGTGGTGTCCATTGAGAGGAGCAAGAGCAAAATCACAGTGACATCAGAGGTCCCGTTCTCCAAGAGGTAGGCTTCAATCTGTGTTTGTAGAAAGTGTATTTGACTTTTCCCGCTGTGAATGATGAAAGGTGACGCTCCAAAAGAAGAGGCGGGGTAAAAATAAGATGCCTTCGGGGTAGTTAGATGGCTGAAGGTTTCTCCTTTGCTGACTCAGCTCTTCAGCCTCTTAGACAGCTGCGATGCATAAAAGCTTACAGTTTTGTATTTTTATTGCTGTTATCACTACAACCATGAGCCACACAACACCCCATGGTTCTGTCACCTGTCAGGACTGTTTATCAACCGAAGGTGTATAAACGGTGGCTCTACGAGCGCCGCCGTTGCTGCCGTCATCGCAGCGTTGACTGGTGCTAATAGTGGCAGTGAAGTGAGACATCGGTGGAGCACTATTTATACGGCATGACCTGGGCAGGCTTCAACTTCATATGCCATAGTTTAAACATCAATCAGCATAAAGTTGGTAGTTTACATAAAGTTGCAGCTTTTAAACCCTTTTTTGGTCATAAGACTAAATGCATTGGCTGACAATGATGTCAAATGACAAATTTAAGGTGAAGGAAAACCCACTTTTAACGTAAGCCAGGGGAACCGGACTACTTTCCAAGTCATTTTGGCCGTTTCTTTTGGTCCATTCTTCATTAAATTTACGCACGATGTAAAGAACAGGCGTTTTCAAATTATGCCAAAAACTAAAACACTACAAAAATGGACAGCAGTGATTTGCAGGCCGTAGTTTAAGGCTGCACTCAGCAGAAGCATGTTTAAAGAATCATTTGTAGCCTGCCTGAGCGCCGTCATCTGCCTGTTTACATACAGCTTGTCAAATTAAATTAACCCAACAAAAAGCGTTTTAAAGTATTTGTCAATTGGTTACTTAGTTAATTGTTAACCTTCCTACTTTTATTACCGTGATGTAGCTAGAGCTGGGCGATAAGGCCAGTAACGTTATCACGATAAACAATATTCATATCGTTAAGTATCGATATTTATGGCGATAAATGGCAAATCATTATTTTATAAGTTTGAAGGCTGAATTTTGCTCCTGGGTGGATGAGTGTTCTGACCCTAAAGGAGAGTATTAAACCACAGCCTGACGCTCGCCGAACAGTGGAACATCTCGCAGATCTGTCATGGGACGGTGGGGGAGAGTTTCTGGTTGGCTGTTTTTACCATCTGGAAAAGCTCGGCCAAAATCTTTGTAGTAGTCATAATAAGGAAAACATGATCTGTCTGGTGATGAGCGCTCGGCTGTCCCGTTACAGATGCTAAACTGTTCAGTTTCTCAACTTGGTAACAGTAAAGATTAGCTGGCTCAGTACGTCACACCGCCTTACTGCCCTCAATCCTACCACGTCCATATCAGACAACCACCAGCTGTGGACGACCGGGTTTCTCTGGAGTCCTCCTATTCAGTAACATCAGTTCTCTGTGCTGTGAGTGACGGAGCTGCTTCAGGTTAGCCCACCGCTAAAAACAGCTAGCCTAGAAAGATAGCCCTCTCCTGCTCCAGGGCCTCACAGCGTCCTCAGTTTAGTTTAAATGGGGCCTGAAAATTTCATTAACCACTTTCACTTTCGCTGTTTGTGAATGCACTAATGCTAAAATCTGCCTGAGCGCTGCATCAGGCTGTAGTTGTGAGGAGCAGACGTGATTTATCGCTGCTGAAGCTGGTTAGGATGTTAGGACAGAGGGGAGTTCACTGAAGCTCAGTACAGTCACACCACTGATCCCGTCACTCACACTCGGTCACAGGAGAGCAGATCGCCGGTCGCTCCACTCAAACAGGGAATGTATAACTCCAGTTTCAGACGCTGCTAAAGTATATGTGGTGACTCGTTTTACTCATCGCCCCCCATTCATGTTGAAAAACTTGGAAGTGCACCCTCTCCTGGTGACAGCAGAGTAGTGCCGCTTTCCTTTCAGTAGAAAACGCCACCTGGGCTGAACATGGAAGTGTGAGAATTATATTAGGAGTATTATACTGAACAGTTCTTATTGTTCTACAGCGGAAAGTTATTATTAAACTTAGTTAGAATTAGAATTGATCTCGTTGCGGTCGTCTGTAGTGCAGGTTTGCTGGCATTCGTTGCCTCTGCAGAAAGTGTTAATCCTCAGTGAATGGCATCTGGTTTCTTTCTATACAGTAGATGTGCTTTGATGATCCCTCAGTCAACTTCTGCTCTTCGGCTTTCAGGTTGTAGTAACCAAAGCTTCAGCATCCCAAAAGTCTGCCCCCTGTATGTTCTCCTGCCTTTGCAGAAATGAGTGGATCCTTTAACTTTTGTAGTAGCAGTTGCCTGAACTCTGCATTGTCACCTTAATTCTCTTGTGGTTTCCATACCAGTAGGCTTAACTATTTCCACCTTCCCATAATCCCTGCAACTCTGATTGCATGCAGAGCACTTTTATCCTTCCCGGAGGCTATGCTATAAGTGGTTAAGCGAGGCAGTGAATGGCAATAAAAGCAGAAGTACCCATTTCCTCCTGGGTTGCTTTCTTATGGTACGTTAAGTGCATTTCAGCCAAAGTAAAGCCGTGATGGTGCTTAGACTATACAGCAATTCTAGCACTAAATGTGTAAAAGTGAGATGTAATCCTGTTGAATACAAATCATAGGCAGAGGAAGAACATTGCGCGGTGTTTTCCAGTTCTGCCTCTTATTGCAAATGCTTTCTTTCTAACTATGCAGTTATACAAATGGAGTGAATGTCGGAAGTAATGATCGGGTCATGTAGTCAGGATGTGGCGTGTGAACATGCCCATTTTTGATCTAATTTTCCTGTGTAGTATTAAAAAAATCCAGAATCCGGCCTGATGATCTGGTGCTAAATAGACCTGAGCTTAGTTTGGAATAATGATAATGGACCAATTAAGTGAGGAGGTCTCCATAAAGCTGCCGGTGTTGCATCCGATTCAGGTTTCCCTTCACAACTCGGACCCTCAGGCACGACTCGAGCAGTACTGGAACTATGGAAAGCAGAACGGTGCAGGAAAGGTTAACATTATATGGCCATTGTTGCCGACTGTTAACCTTTCGTCCTTACAGAATTCCCAAACTTTTTTTCCTGCTTTCTGTAGTTCCAGTGCTGCTTGCCGTTGATTTCTGTTCAGCGCCGAGGGTTCGACTTATGCAGGGGAACGTGAATTTGAGGGGGAACTGAATCGGGTGTCACTCCAGTAAGTGCCTCGACCAGCTGACAGAACGTCGGGGTTTAGGGCCACTGCAGTGAACCCTGCCTGACCGGTGATGCAGTCTGTGACCTTGATGTCAAACTGAATAAAACCTGGACAGAATTCAAAGAAACCCAGTTTATTCATTCATTCATTTATTCATATAAATGCTAAGAGAAAAAAGACTCAGAGAACTGACTCTGAAAAGTTAAAAATGACCAAAAGTCTCTCAGAGGGATGCAGAACTCTTGAAATTGCTAAGATATTGGGGCGTGATCACAGAACCATCAACCAACCGTTTTGTTGCAAATAGTCAACAGACTATTTTTTAGAAGACACTTTCTTTAAGCAGTGGTCCAGGAAGAATCTGCATCTTTCAAAAAGACGATGATTTTTATGCAGGACGATGCTCCATCACATGCATCCAGGTACTCCTCTGCATGGCTCGCCAGTAAAGGCGTTAAAGATGAGAAACTTATGACGTGGCCTCCTTCCTCACCTGACCTGAACCCAGCTGAGAACCTGTGGGCAGTTCTTAAACGGGAGATTTACAGTGAAGGGAAACAGGACACCTCTCTGAACAGGGTCTGGGAGGCTGCGGCCGCTGCTGCACAAAAAGTTGATCGTCAACAGATCGAGAAACTGACCGACTCCACGAATGGACGGCTTATCACTGTTATTGAAAAGAAGGGCGGCTGTACTGGTCACTGATTATTTTTTTTTTATTCCTCAGAAATGTTTATTAGAAAGTTTTGAGTTGTTTGTTTATAATTCTCACTTGAACAGATGAAAATAAAGTGAGATGGGAAAATGTTTTTCATTTAGCTGCGTAATAATTCTGCACCATTATAGTTTCCCAATAAATGTGCACATATAGAAATTCTCCTTAGAAAGCCAAAACTTCACTTTTACTTTCTTAAACATTCATGTTTGAGGTTTATTAACATTTTGGATTAACCGAGAGCGCTGTAGCTGGTCATTACTAAAAATAATCCTCACAATAATAATTGTGCACACTGCAGTCTTTTTCACACAGCGCACATGACAGCTGGCTTCTAATTGCATTCCACCTGAAGTTTTGTTTGAAATTTTGTTTATTTGCAGGTACCTGAAATATCTCACCAAAAAGTACCTGAAGAAGAACAACCTGCGTGACTGGCTGCGCGTGGTGGCTAACACCAAGGAGAGCTACGAACTGCGCTATTTCCAGATCAACCAGGATGAAGAGGAGGAAGAGGACGATTAAACACACTGCCGCTCTTTTGGAAATTCAATAAAATTTTCAAAAGGGCCAATCTGTATTTGTCTTAATTTTGTTTGAACACGAACATTTTAGTTTCCTGTTAGAGCTCCACAATGTTTTTTACAACGCTGGCTTTTGCAGTTCTGATATTACAGAAGACTGCAAACACAAATAGGACTTACAACCAGTCAGTAGCCACGTTTATATGCTGCATAATAATCCGTTAATAATCCAACTAATAGTGCAAACGGAATAGCCTAGTCCAGTTGAGGACATTCGGAATACGGTTTCTATCCAACTGATCGAGGTGGATAATCCTGTAAATAATCCATTAAACAGAAGAATAATATCCGTGTAAACTCCTGTATCCGATTACATTCCCTATCGGAAAGTTTCAGTCCGTTCTGCATGAGCGTCGCGTCACAGTGAGAGTTTATACCGTTCAACACGGCGGAGCAGAAACTGGTCTGCAGAGGAGACGAAGTTCATGCTCTGATCTTTAAAAGACGGCGGTGGGACGGACGTCCAGCTTATGCGTCTCAGAGCACGACGTCTTCCTCTCGGCCTTCTTTAATAAGGACGTGTGAAGGACGTTTTCCTGAGTCTGACGTCATTTTAAAGCAGTTAAAAACACAATCACTGCTCACTGCTGCTCATCTCACTCTGACTGGACGTGATATTTCGGATCTGATTACTTGTAGTGAGCATGTAAACAGATTTTCCATCAGATTGTTGAGTAGAGTGAGAATAAATACCTCAGCCTGAATCTGTAATCAGAATGTGTTCAGTTGGACTGGGAGAAATGCATGTACAGTGTTGTGTGCTGTGAGAATTCTGACCAATCACAGTTCCACAGTGGATGTGTTGATGAATCACGACGTAACTAAATTTAGTCCAGATGTATTGAAATAAGTATCAGTGTAATCATAACACTGGTTTTCTGTCCATATTGATTTAATTACTGCAGTTAAAAATGCAGGAATGGTAATTGTGGTGAACTTGGGCACAGCTGCCTTTTTAAAACAAAAGTTCTTTAATGGTTCTTTAGTAAAGAAAACCATTCTGTATAGAATGATGAACATTCAAAGAACCCTTTGCATGATTAGGTTCTTTGCAATATGAAACGTTTCTTTGGATTGAAGGAGAACGTGCTGCAGATGTGTTCTATATAGCATCACAATGGGTTCTTGTATTATGTCAAGCTTATACCAATTCAAACCTTTTCAAAAAACCATCTACAGCGTTTTCTTCAATCTGAAGAAACGTTTCATATTGCAAAGAACCTTGCAATCATGGAAAAGAGTTCTTTGAGTGTTTATCATTTGATATAGAACCATTTACTGAAGAACCTTCTTATTCAAGTGTGTAGCCCCCACACTATTTAAACCAAAACAGAAGAAGCAAGTTTGCTTTCTTAAATGCAAATTTGAGAGAGGTGTGAAGAACGTTTTAAAGGTTTAAGGGACCTTCATGAAGATTTTAGACAAGCAGATTAACCAGGACAGATTTTCTGCAAATCTGAACAGCAAAAAGCCGCATTAAGGCCCACGCAGCCTTTACCCCTCTGTGTGTTCTCGTCTGGGGGTATAGTGTCCCGATTCTTGTTGAGACAGAGGGGTGGAGTGAAGTGTTGGGGCTACATGACCCTCCAAACGGAGGTCTTTCAGAGACTCCAAACAGAGAGATATGAGAAACAAAGGCAGTAAAACGGCTGAACACGAGACCACAGGAACGTCGTTTCAGCGTATTATGGTAATTTTCTTCATATCAAGCATAAAAATCACTAGTCGGATGCTGACGTCTCGGTAGCTAGCTCACTTTCCCGTTCCACCTTAAATGGTCTTGTGGTTACTTTCTGGTGCACCAGGTGTCAAAACTGCTGCTCTATTTAAGGTTCAAATTTGAGGCTCAGTCACTTTTTTGGTCATACTTCACAGAATGTAGGTCAGGAGCTGGTGGTGCACGTTCATGTGGCATAAACATCAGTTAAATCCTTTAACGGCCATTAGGGGGCGCTTTCTATGCTGTAGTTTTATGCCGAGCGCTTCCGTTACTCGACTGCACACCTGTTTCTGAATATTACTGCTAGAGCCTTTACCTTCTGACCAGGATCTTATTCCATCATGTTCTCATCATGTTGTACTTGCTAAGGAGTGAATGCTGTTGTGAAATGCAGCATCACTGTAAACGGTAAACTTTAAATTATGGTACAGATCAACGTCTAAGCTATGGCTGGCTCTAAATATGGCTGGTTCACCAAGGTTTGTCAGCTCCTCTGTAGTCAGCCTTTTCACCAATGCATTGTTACTATGGAAACCAATGTAGATATGTGAACAAATGCGATTACAATTTGACCGGAAAGCAGATTTGTTCACTTTGAACTCGATATCTAACATTTAAACGTTCAAGTTTAAGAAAATCAGATTTAAGAAACAAAGTGATGCCAATTTAAGGCGTTTTCCTTTTGCTTTACTTTAATTATATGGATGTTCTTTTAACCTTCGAAAGGTACTTCACACTTAAATATCGCATTTACAAAAAATGGTTCTCTACAGAACTACACATTGAAAGGTTCTTCAGGGATCCAAAAGTGGTTCTGTTGTAATTGTTAACAGAGGTAATTAAGTGGTGAACAGTGTAGTTGTATTATTGGAAGAACGGATCAACTTTTTCACCAATTATTTGAGCTATTTTATATAATGGTCTATGCCACTTTAAGGGTTCTGGAATCTTTACATTGTATCAAGGTATTTTTCACCTTCAGAAGGTTCTTCACACTTACATACCCTATATTGTCTAAAGTATTCACTCCCTCATCCAAATCATCAAATTCACGTGTTCCAGTCACTTCCATGGCCACAGGTGTATAAAGCCGAGTCCCTAGGCCTGCAGACTGCTTCTACAGACATTAGTGAAAGAATGAGTCGCTCTCAGGAGATCCAACATGACTGAGCACCAGTTCACAAAGCAGGTCCATAAAGACACGGATGAGCCAGTTTGGTGTGGAAGAACTTGACTGGCCTGCACAGAGTCCTGACCTCAACCCCATAGAAACACCTTTGGGATGAATTAGAGCGGAGACTGTGAGCCAGGCCTTCTCATTCTCGATCTGATTACTGTCTGACTCCTGTAGACCTGGAGTTTCCCCATTATCTGATTACTGTCTGACTCCTGTAGACCTGGAGTTTCTCCATTATCTGATTACTGTCTGACTCCTGTAGACCTGGAGTTTCTCCATTATCTGATTACCGTCTGACTCCTGTAGACCTGGAGTTTCTCCATTATCTGATTACCGTCTGACTCCTGTAGACCTGGAGTTTCCCCATTATCTGATTACCGTCTGACTCCTGTAGACCTGGAGTTTCCCCGTTATCTGATTACTGTCTGACTCGTGTAGACCTGGAGTTTCCCCATTATCTGATTACTGTCTGACTCCTGTAGACCTGGAGTTTCTCCATTATCTGATTACCGTCTGACTCCTGTAGACCTGGAGTTTCCCCATTATCTGATTACTGCCTGACTCCTGTAGACCTGGAGTTTGCCCATTATCTGATTACTGTCTGACTCCTGTAGACCTGGAGTTTCCCCGTTATCTGATTACTGTCTGACTCGTGTAGACCTGGAGTTTCCCCATTATCTGATTACTGTCTGACTCCTGTAGACCTGGAGTTTCCCCATTATCTGATTACTGTCTGACTCCTGTAGACCTGGAGTTTCTCCATTATCTGATTACTGTCTGACTCCTGTAGACCTGGAGTTTCCCCATTATCTGATTACTGTTTGACTCCTGTAGACCTGGAGTTTCCCCATTATCTGATTACTGTCTGACTTGTGTAGACCTGGAGTTTCCCCATTATCTGATTACTGTCTGACTCCTGTAGACCTGGAGTTTCCCCATTATCTGATTACTGTCTGACTCCTGTAGACCTGGAGTTTCCCCATTATCTGATTACTGTCTGACTCCTGTAGACCTGGAGTTTCCCCACTATCTGATTACTGTCTGACCCCTGTAGACCTGGAGTTTCTCCATTATCTAATTACTGCCTGACTCCTGTAGACCTGGAGTTTCCCCACTATCTGATTACTGTCTGACTCCTGTAGACCTGGAGTTTCTCCATTATCTGATTACTGTCTGACTCCTGAAGACCTGGAGTTTCCCCACTATCTGATTACTGCCTGAATTCTGTAGACCTGGAGTTTCTGTAGACCATTATCTGATTACTGTCTGACTCCTGTAGACCTGGAGTTTCTCCATTATCTATTAGACCTGGAGTTTCCCCATTATCTGATTACTCAAGCACCTGTAAACGAGACGAGAAACTCCCCCTTTTCTCTCTCTTTCTAGAAAGAAAGAAAAACGGCTGCACTCGCGCTTCGGGGAAATGGATTCATGACCTACTGGACTCTCGCCATCATCACTCACCCAGCACCGCTTCATTCATCTCCTCCTCACTCTCCGCTGTCTCTCCTCCTGTCCTCTCATCTCACTCACTCACCTTTCCTAATCCAGGCTTTACTTTCACCACCCTCCCCTTTCCTTCTTCAACTCTAGTTTCTTTTCTGTCCCTCTGTATCCTCTTCGCTTTCTATCCTTCCTTTCTTTCTTTTTCCTTCCCTCTCTCCTCTTCATTAGTTTGCACTCTGTGCTGCTTTCTGTTCCTTTTCCTTGTCTCTTAATTTCTTTCCTTGTCTTTCACTTATTCACTCATTCTTTATGTCTCTCACTCCCTTAACTTCTCACTCCTTATGTCTCTCAATCCTGCCCCCCACTGACACCTGCACATGTCTCTATCTCTCTCCCTCTTCCCGTCCCCCCCCCCTCTCTCTCCCCTTTCCCTCTGTCTTTCTCTCTCTCTCTCCCCTCTCCCTCTGCTCTCCGTTTCTCTCTCCCCTCTCCCTGTCTCTCTCCTCCTCTCTTTCTGTCTCTCTCTCTCTCTCTCTCTCCCTCTCTGTCTGTCTCTCTCTCCCCCCCTCTCTCTCTCTCTCCCCTTTCCCTCTGTCTTTCTCTCTCTCTCTGTCCCTCTCTCTCCCCTCTCCCTCTGCTCTCCGTTTCTCTCTCCCCTCTCCCTGTCTCTCTCCTCCTCTCTTTCTGTCTCTCTCTCTCTCTCTCCCTCTCTGTCTGTCTCTCTCTCCCCATCTCTCTCTCTTCTCTCCCCTCTCCCTCTGTCTCTCTCTCGCTCTCTCTCTCCCCATCTCTCTCTTTCCTCTCTCTCCCCATCTCTCTCTCCTCTCTCCCCATCTCTCTCTCTGCTCTCCGTTTCTCTCTCCCCTCTCCCTGTCTCTCTCCTCCTCTCTTTCTGTCTCTCTCTCTCTCTCTCTCCCTCTCTGTCTGTCTCTCTCTCCCCATCTCTCTCTCTTCTCTCCCCTCTCCCTCTGTCTCTCTCTCGCTCTATCTCTCACTCTCTCTCCCCATCTCTCTCTCCTCTTTCTCCCCATCTCTCTCTCTCCTCTCCGTCTCTCTCGCTCTCTCTCCCCCTCTCTGTCTGTCTGTCTCTCTCCCCATCTCTCTCTCTTCTCTCCCCTCTCCCTCTGTCTCTCTCTCGCTCTCTCTCTCCCCATCTCTCTCTTTCCTCTCTCTCCCCATCTCTCTTTCCTCTCTCTCCCCATCTCTCTCTCCTCTCTCCCCATCTCTCTCTCTCTCCCTTCTCCCTCTCCCCATCTCTCTCTTTCTCTCCCCTCTCCCCATCTCTCTCTCCTCTCTCCCCCCTCTCTCCCCATCTCTCTTCTCTCCCCTCTCCTTCTTTCTCTTTCTCACTCTCTCTCCCTTCTCCCTCTCCATCTCTCTCTCCCCTCTCCCTCTGTCTCTCTCTCCTCTCTCTCCCCTCTCCCTCTGTCTCTCTCGCTCTCTCCCCCTCGCTGTCTGTCTGTCTCTCTCCCCATCTCTCTCTCTTCTCTCCCCTCTCCCTCTGTCTCTCTCTCACTCTCTCTCCCCATCTCTCTCTCCTCTCTCCCTCTCCCTCTCTCTCTCTCCCCTCTCCCTCTCCTGTCTCTCCCCATCTCTCTCTTCTCTCCCCTCTCCCTCTGTCTCTCTCTCTCCCCATCTCTCTCTTTCCTCTCTCTCCCCATCTCTCTCTTTCCTCTCTCTCCCCATCTCTCTTTCTCTCCCCTCTCTCCATCTCTCTCTCCTCTCTCTCCCCTCTCCCTCTGTCTCTCTCTCGCTCTATCTCTCACTCTCTCTCCCCATCTCTCTCTCCTCTTTCTCCCCATCTCTCTCTCTCCTCTCCGTCTCTCTCGCTCTCTCTCCCCCTCTCTGTCTGTCTGTCTCTCTCCCCATCTCTCTCTCTTCTCTCCCCTCTCCCTCTCTCTCTCCCTTCTCCCTCTCCATCTCTCTCTCTCTCTCTCTCCCCTCTCCCTCTCCTGTCTCTCCCCATCTCTCTCTTCTATCCCCTCTCCCTCTGTCTCTCTCTCCCCATCTCTCTCTTTCCTCTCTCCCCTTTCTCCATCTCTCTCTCTCTCTTTCCCCTCTCCCCGTCTCTCTCTCCCTCTCTTTCTCTCCCTCTGTCTCTCTCCCCATCTCTCTCTCTCCCCCTCTCTCTCTCTCTCACTCTCTCTCCCCATCTCTCTCTCCTCTTTCTCCCCATCTCTCTCTCTCTTCTCCATCTCTCTCTCTCCCCATCTCTCTCCTCTCTCCCCATCTCTCTCTTTCCTCTCTCTCCCCATCTCTCTTTCCTCTCTCTCCCCATCTCTCTCTTTCTCTCCCCTCTCCCCATCTCTCTCTCCTCTCTCCCTCTTTCTCTCCCCTCTCCCTCTGTCTCTCTCTTGTCTGTCTCTCTCTCCCTCTCTCTCCCCTCTCCCCGTCTCTCTCTCTCCCCTCTCCCTCTGTCTCTCTCTCCCCATCTCTCTCTCTCCTCTCTCTCCCCTCTCCCTCTGTCTCTCACTCTCTCTCCCCATCTCTCTCTCTCCTCTCTCTCCCTTCTCCCTCTCCATCTCTCTCTCTCTCTCTCCCCTCTCCCTCTCCTGTCTCTCCCCATCTCTCTTCTATCCCCTCTCCCTCTGTCTCTCTCTCCCCATCTCTCTCTTTCCTCTCTCTCCCCTTTCTCCATCACTCTCTCTCTCTCTCTCCCTTCTCCCTCTCTCTCCCCATCTCTCTCCCCTCTCCCTCTCCTGTCTCTCACCATCTCTCTCTTCTCTCCCCTCTCCTTCTGTCTCTCTCTTGCTCTCTCTCTCACGCTCTCTCCCCATCTCTCTCTCTCCTCTCTCTCCCCATCTCTCTCTCTTTCTCCCCATCTCTCTCTCTCCCCTCTCCCTCTGTCTCTCTCTGTCTCTCTCGTTACCGGAGACAGAGCTCAGACGGCGGCGCTGCTCCAAATGAAAGAAGCGGGGAGACACCGGGAGAACTTTTCTCCACGCCCGCCCCCCCCTGTCCTCCCCCTCCCCCTCCCCACTCCAAACCGTAAGCAAGAATGCGCGAGCTCGGTGCACACGAGCGTCTGTAGCGAGTCGCGTGCGTGCGCGTGCGCGTACGTACTAGTCCAACTGGTTACTGAAGGGGAAATCACTACTAACTAGTCGTGCACCCCCCCACCCCCACAGTCATTATGGGATGGATCTCCATGGCAACCGACCAGACGTCACAAGCTGGGCATGTGTGTTCCATTTTTGGCTCTTTCTTATTTTCAGAGCGCAGGATGTGGACGGAGGAGGGAAAGGGGGAACACGCTGTTTTAGGGGCGGCTTCGCTATAGGGCAGCCATCTTTCTCCTTTTTCTTTTTCCCCACCTTCCTCGTCTTTCTCTCCGTCTTTTTCCGAGGGTGCCAAGCGCGAAACACTGTTCCTCACCTTCACCGAGCGTCCTCCTCCTCCTCCTCATTGAAAGGCGTTGCGCTAGGCTCACGTCTCCGGCTGCGGCTCTGAAGGGGTTAAGTTTCCGCGACTTCGCTGCTCCGGCTTGGATGTGATTTTCTCCCCCCACCTCCTCCCCCTCCTTTTTTCGGTAATGCAGTAAAGATGCCCGGATCGCTGAGCAATGAAGACGAGGGGCAAGACGATCTGGATTTTGAAGACGACATAGCAGGTGAGGGGAGTAGCCTAAAGTGGGGGGGGGGGGGCTCTGTCCTTCCGAGCTGCTGCTGCTGCCAAGCCTTGGCTGAATGCAGGGAAGGAGACGAGGCTGAAGTTGTCTCTCTATTCGCCAGCGATCTTGTTCGACCCCCCCCACCCCCCCCCCTCCCGGTCCACCTTAAACGATGCACCATTTAAGGTGGACCGGGGGAATTCGAACAAGGAGCTGGCGAACTGGAAGCTGACTCCCAGCTTCGTGGGGAAAAGGGCTTGACCGTGCCACAGTGCCGGAGACTTGAGGAGAGGAGGGGGCAACCTGGGCAAACGATGGGGGGCTGCTCTCTTTCTGTCCTCAGCCCGGACTCTTTCTCTCTGAAAAGTAGCACTTTGTGCACCCTTAATATATATATTCCATATATATGACACATATTTACACATATGGATTTCCCTTATCTCTCTATATCTATATATGTATATAACTCATCACAGCCTCATTTATGGCCATTTTCATATATGAGTCATACATCAACATATATCAATATTTAATAGAAAGTTATGTTTATATAAGATTCTGTGCATCTTTTTTTGTTGCCACACATTGGGAACTAGGCAATAATGTAAACAAGTAAATTGTTAATTGAGCCATTTAAATAATTTAATATTCAGATGCTGACAGTTATAATTATAGGATGGGGTCAACCGTGTCTCAGACATGCGTGTCTGATCTGTGTATTATGCATATATGACCACTGTTTGGCCCTTGCATATGTGTGCACAGCATATATGACCCATAATTCTAATGATATGAATGATGTTTAGCTTCAGTCTGATTCCGTCTGGCATCAACCAGATGCAGTTTTCCTTGCATATTAATCAGCTTAGATGATTCTCCATCACTTTGCACTGATGCCTTTTTTGCGTTGTTGACAGCGCTGGTTCTGCTCGACTCTCTGCTGCCGGAGAAAACACGTACATACGTTTCGTGTTGTCTTAGTAGAGTTTTAAGGCTGAATGGAGAAGAAGGGCATTGAAGAAAGCGCAGCCGGTGTGTTTTCACTGTTGTACTCCCTCGGTTAAATTCTAGTGCCTCCACAAGCCACGTGTGACATCCCTGGCTTCACTTCATGTCTGTGGTCCACTTCATGGGGCTTTCAGTGTCTCTACGCTGCCTTACTCTCCCAGTGTTGGGCTTTCCAGTGGACTGAGAGGCCACTGCTCATCAGGGATGTCCCAATCCCATATGACGGATCAGTATCAGAGCCGACCCTGGTGTATCTTACTGTCCGGGATATCAAGCAAGATCAAATAAGGATCTTTTGTTACGGACGACCATTTCAACACCCCATTATTAATGGTAAAGTTATTCCCTTAATTCATCTTTATCAGCAAGAGATATTTTCAGATTTAAAGAAGAGAGATGTTTTAGGTTGATGTACCAACGGTCTGTGGTGATATACATCCGTTAAATAGGAGAATAATATCCGTGTAAGAGCCTGTATCCGATTACATTCCCTATCGGAAAGTTTAAGTCCGTTCTGCATGTGCGTCGCGTCTCGGCCTTCTTTAATAAGGACGTTTTCCTGAGTCTGACATAATTTTAAAACAGTTAAAAACACAAGCACTGCTCACTGCTGCTCATCTCGCTCTGACTGGACTCACAGGATGCTGGTTGTCATGGAAACTTTTACTCTAAGTGGTTCTCCACGCATGTGCGTCATTTTGCATTGGATTACTTGTGAGCATATAAACAGAGATTTTCATCAGTTTGTTGAGTAGAATGAATAAACACTGAATAAAGTCTGAATCCGTAATCGGATTGTGTTCAGTCAGATTGGCAAAGCCCTTTGTGTGTAAACACAGCCAGCGTTCAGCATTGTCACTTAAGATGATACGTCATCCATATGAGCACACTGTGCTGCTCTGGATGCATCAGGAGTTCTTCTTATAAACCTGTATTTTATTACACACTCAGGCGATGTGTAGACATGCCGTCGTTTGAACCCGCAGTACGGCTGAATTTTCCTATGATTCAAAGCCTGTTTACAACATCTTTATTGAACGTTTGGGCGATGCTGGCTTTTGTAATAAAGTATGTGCCGCTGATTCATTTCAGTGTAGTGCAGCCTTGTAGAATTCAGTCTTATATTCTAATGATAATCTGTAACGCTAATCTAGGTAGATATAATCCCAGTTTCTGTATGTTTTTTAGACGTTTGTGTATCAGCATTAACAGATGTGTGTGTGAAATATATCTGACATTGACGTCCCAAATACAGAAGCACCATCTTTCTGAAATCAAAATGATTTTCCTTCAGCATTTCTAAAGACTTGGAAGCCTAACGCATTGTTGCTGTTGGGACAAAACCGCGTGTCTCCGTTTTCCACTTTGACATAATTTGAAAAAGGCAGTTGCCCTTCATGTTGTGTCAAACAGAGTTGATCCAGGATTGTTCGGAAAATAATATTTCTCCATTTACTTCCATTAAAAGTTATCATGTTTAGTCCAGTCGAGTTGCCTTTTTAAAAGGCCTGCAAGGTTCTGTTGTGGAAGGTTTTGGATATGTGGGCCAGTATGTTTGAACTGATGACCACTGTGTGGTTTTATGTACCTTAAACGGTCATAACTGTCTTTTGCGTGACCGTCTTCCAACCTCTCTTTGTCCCTTACAGTTAAACAAGCTGATTTTGTTCCTGTGCCTTTAAGACTGACATAAGATAAATGAACTCTTCTGATTGGCTGCTCTGTATAAAAAAGCAGGGCTGTATAGCTCCTTATCACTTCAGTGTGAGTGGGTGGACCTAAACTGCTGTAGGCAGAATAGGTGGATGTATGTAAATATGTTGTGACATCACAGAAACAGCCTGTTTTTCAGCTTAGTTTTCATGTATAGACTTTGTGATCTGGGATTTGCATGTTCGCGTATCTTCATCTCTTCAAGGCCCTTAATGTACAGAAAGCCTGTGCTTTATTACTTCAGGGCGTTTTTTACTGCACGTTTTTCCGGACCGCTTGCTCTGCGTTTTTTGAGTGTGAAAGCTGTTTTGGGCCTGAGAGCAGTTCAGAGAACCTTTCTCTGGTTCTACTGACATCGGTGGTTGGGGTTGGCTTCCAGAACTCCCAGCAGCACATCTGGGGTTGCTTTTTGGCTTTATTCACATTAGCAGGTTGAAGTGGCACAAACCCAATTAAAACCAACCTGAGCCACTTTCATATGTGGTCCTAGATCGGATACGTATCCGATTCGTGGCTTTGTGACCTTAATGTCACGTTCAGATTGGAATTCATGTGCTTTTTCCCCCATCATTCAGCGTTACCATGGCAACAGCATCGACCAGCCATTAAAGCCTGTAAACGGTGGAAAAGCAGCTCATCTCACCTTTTTCTCCTCCGTCTGGCTCTAATAATGAAGCTGAGAGCTGATCAGAGTTAATGATCTTCTCAGCGAAGCTCGTTCTGCTCGTTAGTTTGTGCTGATGATGCAGTGATTCAGTCACGTGACATTACTGAGTAGGAGGAGCTCATGAGGGTCAGTTCAGGAGCCGGTTCATCACATTAATGACAGATTAGAGTCACTGACCTAAACGAGTGAGAACCATCGAGTCAGAGACCAGATCTGAGAAACAAGGCCTGTAATGTGAACGCAGCCTTTGTAACGTGAATGCTTTGACTTTACATCCCTTTTCAAGTTTCGATGGCAGGGAAAGGATTTTTGGGGACACAGAGTGCTGCTCTTTGCTACTTGAGTGTTTGTATCCAAGGAGAATAATAAGTTGCAGAAATTTCTGCAATCGGTTCATAGTTCGGATGGAATTCTTGTGCGTGAAAGCAACCCAACAATAATAAGCCCCTCCACCAAACAAGCCCGGGAACCCACCTACACTGTTAGTAATGAAGGTTCTGATCAGGAACATTTCTCCTTCATCCACGTCCAAACAGTGTAGATGTTCCCTCAAAGCTCCAGCAGTGGTTCTAAGGTCTGATTGTGGAGCTTAAATCAGGTTCTCCAGGTGAAAAGTTGGTATTTGTTCCTTTTCATAACCGAATGTTTTAAAACAGAGCAGTAGAGTAAAAGCCTGGAGGTGAGGCGAGGCGGGGCGTGTGGAGTCAGTCCAGCTTAGAACAGATCATCTCAGTGGATTATGGTTCAGTTATGTTCCCTGACTGAAGGGACTGAGACGGAGCCTTGAGGGTCCCACCCCAGTGACGAGAGGAGAACTGACCCAGAGACGGTTTAGGGCCGTTATTTCTGAGACTATAGGTGTGCACCAAAGTATTTGGGATGAGAAAATAAGAAAATAAATGTTGGACCAGAATCTACACCAGTGCTCAAATGACACTGGAGCAGAAAACCATGACTGGGAAAGCTCCAACTCTCACCGATAACGATTTGATCGACTATTTTGGAATATTTTCCCATTTTACAATAGGAACCCTGTTAGATGTATTTCCAAGGTCAGTCTCTGCTCCCTCTAAAGCTGGATCAGCAGCAAGCCAGGTTTTTCTCTAATTTTGCCCTTAAACAACTCCTCTAATGCTGCATTTTCATATTCCCTTCCTTCTGAATGGAGAGAGTTCTCTGTGGCTCCTAAACAAGGCTCATCAATCTCACAGTCAGATCAGTCTCGCCTCCCCAGGGTGCTGGTGCCATGCAAGGGAGATGTGATGAAGTGGCTTTATAGCTGGGCCTCAGCCACGGCTGCCTGCTTTTTATACCACCATGGCACTTGGCTCAATAAAATCAATACATTCATAGTTTTTCGCCTTCAGCCAGCTCTCAGCTCTTTGAATTAATTGTGAGTAAGTCAGAAGATCCACCCGAAACGTGACTGAGGGTTTTTTTTCCAGCTTCATATTATTTTTCTTAAGGTGCCGTTATAATGTGGGTAAATGACCGATGTTTCGGAGAGTGGGGCTGGTCCTGTCGCTGCAAACAGCATGAAAGGAACCGTGCAGATTGCTTTATGTATTGTGTGAAAGCTATGCAGCTTTCATTGATTTCAGAGAATGCCGTCCAGGCCTGCTGAAGGTTATTCTGATTGTTGTGCAAGCCAGAACACCTTCACCACATTCAGAGCATATCTCACATAATTCCAATATAAAAAGAATGAGAAATCTTGTTTGGAGCATTTTAACATGCATCCCTTTCCGGTTCCCGTAGCAAATTTTCCATAAAAAATCACAAATAGCTGGAGCCCAATAATAGACGTCTTTTCATCTCTGGAATTTGTGGTCGGTGATGCATTTTTGAACTGGGTTGAAAAGGCTTGGAGTGTTAAAACAGGGGAAAACACTGTTAATATCCTACCAGCAGTCATGATGACCTGCAGCCTTGATGTTTTCTAGGTATTTAACTCTGTTTTAGTAAATGTGTTTCCCAATCAGCAGCTATGTTCTCAATTTAAAGGGGTCATAACACAGAAAACTGTATTTCCCTCATTTTTGTGAAGTAGTTACGCCCTAAGACCTTTTTTCCCATTAACAGCTGAAATGTTCTGCTCTGCAGTAGTTAAATATTCCAGTCTTGCTGAAAATATACATCTTTCCAAACTGTAAAAATATCATTTTTATCTTGGTCAGTTCTGCCTCTACAGCGCCCCCACCGGTCAGCTCAGCTATAGGCACAGATGATGTGTCTTGGTACCAAAGTACGATCATGACACGGTATGCAAATCAGTCAAAGAATGTACCGCCCCATAAACATGAAAGCACAGGAGCCGAGATCGAGGAGAGAACCACACTTGCTCAGCTAAACATCCCCAGCACCATCTCACAAGGCTGCGATATGCCAGCTGTAAATCATCTGAGCTTAGTGTGGAATAAATATTGATAATATAGATTGATAAGGTTCAAGAAATGACTCGGTAACCCGAAGGGCCGGTTAAGTGAGGATTCAAATCAAGCTCGGGCACGACTCACTGAACAGAAATCAGCGGTAAGCAACACGGGAACCTGCCGTTGATTTCTGTTCAGCGCCGAGGGTTCGACTTATGCAGGGGAACGTGAATTTGAGGGGGAACTGAATCGGGTGTCACTCCAGTAAGTGCCTCGACCAGCTGACAGAACGTCAGGGTTTAGGGCCACTGCAGTGAACCCTGCCTGACCGGTGATGCAGTCTGTGACCTTGATGTCAAACTGAATAAAACCTGGACAGAATTCAAAAAACCCAGTTTATTCATTCAGAATTCAGTGCATCTGAGAAATCAGGACTCTGCTTATTTTGAATATGGACCTACCGAACAGATCATTAGAAGCGAGCTGTCGCGGTTTTAGGGAACGTTCTATTGTTCGGCGCCTCTTTAATCATTTTCTGGCGCTAACTCTTCGGCGGCTTGAGTCAGTGGCTCATACGGTTTAGGTTTGAGACGCACTGCCTGATCAGGAACACTCCACTACAGGGGCGGTAGTGGAGACTCGTAAGACTCTCAGTCGCAAAAGTCCCGTTTGATTCCGTCTCTCTACATATTTTCTGGCCACTAACGTATGCTAGCTCTAAAAACACCACCCGGTTTCCCTCCCAGCCCCACCTCCAAACCCGAACATCACTGCAGGGCCCTTCCCAGCGTGATCCGCCCATTTTTGAGCCAGGGGTGGAGTCAGCTGAACACAGGGGGGTGTAGTTACTTTTTAAATTAAAGGAGTTTGAAGTCACATGTAAAACAAGAACAACCCATTTTGAATTTATTATTTTTGTGATGCCACAAGAACCAGCTCATTTACATATATCAACCTATTCAGTTTAGCCCAGCCCACTCACGCTGAAGGTCTAAGGCTGGATTTATGCAGTGAAGCCTTCATGTTGCGAGTTGCCTGCAATATAATTTCACATTTGATTACATCCAAGGGGAGTGCTATGTCTAAAATTAAGAGGGGGGAAAAAGTAATAATCTAGCAACATCATGATAACACAGATTTACTCTTTATCAACCGTAGCCAGTTGAACAGGTATTGCTGTCAGATGACTGGTTAAGTTGGTCAGTTACAGAAATGTTAGTTATGAGAAACTCGGTCATTTATTCTCTTGGTTCAGCTATTTGACAAAATCGATCTACCAAACCTCCGTAAGGTTAATTGCCAGGGTCGCCTTTTCAGTTGCCCAATAACCCATCTTTTTTTTTCTCATCCACTAATGCGGTGAAATTATTCATTTGAGATGATGTCGGCTGACAGAATCACATGCATTTTGATTAGCTGCTTTATAAACTTGCTTCACAAAGTTGAGATGCTTGCAACTGTTTCAACTGCGCTCCGGCTGAGTTGCAGGACACCAAATGTTTCGCAACTTGAATGCAATTTAGTTTCATGTTGGTTTCAGGCAACTGAAGTTTCATGATCATTTAATTGTGTATAGTCAGGCCAAGGAATGTTTTGACTTTGTATTTTGAATAATTATACAATACAAGGCCGCCAGTCAAAACAAAGGTAGTTTATCTTAAAGGCAGAGAAGCAAAACAGCCCATTTCTAATTATAGGGGATAAAGATTTTGGAAAATGGTCAAGCAAAATTTAATTACTCAAATGTTTTATTTGCGGCGCGGCGTGGTGGGTAGCACTGTCGCCTCACAGCGAGGAGGGCCTGGGTTCGATTCCCCGGCCGGGTGACCAGGGTCCTCTCTGTGTGGAGTCTGCATGTTCTCCCCGTGTCTGCGTGGGTTTCCTCTGGGTTCTCCAGTCCAAAGACATGCAGTCAGGCCAATTGGACATGCTGAATTGCCCCTGGGTGGACTGTCTGTGTCTGTCTGCCCTGTGATGGACTGGCGACCTGTCCAGGGTGTATCCTGCATTCCACCCGATGACCGCTGGGATAGGCTCCAGCATGCCCCCCATGACCCTGACGGAGAAGCGGCTTAGAAAATGGATGGATTTCAAGGGCAAAAATTAAACATGAGAAAATGCAGAATATGGGCCCTAGAAAAGATATTTAATATTATTATTATAAGCCTAAGAAACCCCATGCAAACAGTTGACCTTAAGCCCCAGCCAGTGGCTGTAAGAGGAACTGTAGATTCCAGAGGCCAGAGTTGGCTGCGTGCTTCAAACACTGCAGAACACATGACCGCCACCCTCAGCCGGAGGGATAAAGTGATCAGTGATGCGTGCCCTCAATAACTGGAGACTTGAATAAGATGAATAGGTGCTCTGTACAGTGTGAAAGAGGGGCCTGGATGAAGAATGCTGTCTGTAGGTGAGAGCTGCGTTTGCATGGTTTTGGGTCACTGTGTGCCTCTTTGTTGTTTTTAATCTGCAGTTTTCTTCAGGTATGCATGCTGTAATCACTCAGGGAGCTTTAATCAGGTAGACTGACCTGTGGTCGGCATTCCTGTTGGAGAGCAGGAGAGGAATGGAGCAGCACCTGTATTCAGTATCCACAACAGTTAACAGATGAATGTCTGGTTAACTGAGGGTGAGGGGGGAAAGGGACTTTTGGCTGAAATTAACATACAGCCTGAGGCTTATTCCTTTAGCTGACAGCCCTGGTGTCTTGATCAAATTAGCGGCTAGCAGATGAAAACATTACCAAAATTGGTGTTGGATGTGTAGCGGAGGCTTCCTCAGGTACAGCACTGGGCGCTGATTTGTCATTTTACTTGAGGTGTTTTATCCTCCTGAACAATCAACCAACAAGCTAGTTTTTCTGGACCTAGCTAACATCAGCTAGAGTAGTTAGCCTTGTTAGCTTTAAACGCAACCACCCGCCTTCTTAACAACGGCCTCGTTTCCACGGCAGGGCTGAGCGGTTCTGATCACGGAGGGTAACCGTAACCAGCTGGCTTCTCCACACGGACAGGACTCGACACGGAACCCTTAAAAACTGGGCTTAGCCAGTTAGCTAACCGTACTTATACACTATATTGCCAAAACTATTCGCTCGTCCGCCTTCGCACGCATTACTTCCACACCAAACTGGCTCATCCACGTCTTTATGGACCTGCTTTGTGCACTGGTGTACAGTCATGTTGGAACAGGAAGGGGCCGTCCCCAAACTGTTCCCACAAAGTTGGGAGCATGAAATTGTCCAAAATCTCTTGGTGCTGAAGCTTTAAGAGTTCCTTTCACTGGAACTAAGGGGCCGAGCCAAACTCCTGAAAAACAACCCCACACCATGATCCCCCCTCCACCAAACTTTACACTCACAATGCAGTCAGACAAGCACCGTCTCCTGGCAACCGCCAAATGCAGACTGTCATTTTACGTGGCCGACTACTTCGTGGCTGAGCTGCTGTCGTTCCCAATCGCTTCCACTTCGTTATAATCCCACTGACAGTGGACTGTGGAATATTTAGTAGTGAGGAAATTTCACGACTGGACTTGCTGCACAGGTGGCGTCCGATCACGGTACCACGCTGGAATCCACTGAGCTCCTGAGAGCGACCCATTCTTTCACTAATGTCTGTAGAAGCAGTCTGCAGGCCGAGGGGCTCGGCTTTATACACCTGTGGCCACGGAAGTGACTGGAACACCTGAGTGAGTGAATACTTTTGGCGGTATGGTGTAAATCCACTGTTCAATAAATATCAAAGCTTCAGTCTTACACCAGTTTCTCAGCGCTAAATGGCGCTGCTAACCAGGAGAGAGTATCTGGTTAGCGTCAGCTTTGCTAGCATGTTTCCAGCTCTGCTCACCACAGAATGGGTTAAATTCTGATTAGCGAAAGTTTTACTCAGAGAAGTTTAGATGATGATGATTCAGATGTGAGGAAGTCGAGTCGAGTGGCTGAAAAAGCTGAAGTTAAACCTTTTCTCTGGTGTCTGGAGCTGGAGCCTCCTAGCTAAGCTGTTGGTAGCTGGCGCCTCTCTCCTAGCTGAAGAGCTCCGAACACCCCAGTACATTTGGCTCGATGGTGGAACAGAGGCTGATACGTCCTCAGCAATGCGTTTACATTCAGGCACATACTTCATGCATGGATGCGAACGCAGACACGGATATTGCAGGTTATTGTGTTGTAAATTGTCTCACGACGCAGTTCATAACGTTTCTGAAGCGTTCTGAGCGTAACAGCAGGTGGTGCTGTAGTGAAAGCCAAGCCTGGACAAACTGTCTTGCACCAGCAGCGCAGACTAGACGAGCAGCTGAGTCTCACGTAAAATAGGTCCACTTAAATAAAACATAACCTACATTCAAGGTGCGAAATACAGGGGTTCTGTACCTTATGGACCCCCTAAATTTTCTCAAAATCAAAGACATACGGTAGAGGTCTCTGCATACAAGCGTGTTACGACGTTATACTGTATGTTAGGGAAGAACAGGCACTCAAATACAGATTTCGGGAAAGATCACCGTTTAACCTGCTTCACGCGCAATTAGTGAGCTGTTAACGTTCCAGCTGAGAGATACGGCACCGGTCTGCCTCAGGGTGGCGCTGCTGCAAATTGGTTAAACTTGTTGAATCTTCATAGCCTAGAAACTGTGACTTTGCTCGGGATACCTCTTTACAATGCTGCAGCACCAATGTGTCGAACACACAATCCCATCTGGCCCGCAAGCATATTTAAATTCTCTATTAATATTAGCCTGCTTCACAATGCGCTGCACTACAGTCGCTACCCAGCATGCAATGCAACGTAATGCGCTCTGACTCTCTTGCCCCAATGACAGTCTATGGGACAGTAGTTACACCTCAGTTCTACACAGTTCCACACCAGTCGTATCACCACACAAATTCAACCGACATAAGCACCACCAGCTCAGCAGCTCAGAAACTGAGCCCAAGCCTTAATGACCCTGCAGTAAAGAAAGGATGCCAGTTCTAGCAAATAGGTAGTTTTTAAAGACTGAGCACCTGGGGACGTTTAAATGTTTAAGGTCTACTGCAAGTGTGTATATTTTACTGTTGAAGGTTTGTGTGTTTGTGTGTGTATTTTGAATAAACAATGCCCAGTTTGGGTTACAACACAACATTAAATAACCTCTTGAGCTCCTCGGGACCACCGGTGGTCCCAAACCGCACTCCGTCATGTTCTTCATAACGTTCATACTCCATAAGCTCCATTCAGAAGCTGGGCGTCGTGTGAGGCTGTAGCTCTTCTCTCCAGTCTAATAGACGGTGACGTCATTTTAAACCCTTGTAATAAAAGAAGCTGAACTCAGTTTGTTTTTCTACTGAAAGTCGACCCGTTTTTCCCCAAATCTGGGCTCTAAACTATAAACAGACGGCGTCTCTTCAGTGATCTGCTCTGGAAACATCACTTTTAGAAGACAACACAAAGAGCGGCGCAGATTTTTGGCTCTCAGCAGTAAATTGGAAGCAATAAATGAATAAAATAACAATGTACATTTATTTCATGCAGTTACGGAATAATTTGCCGTACGATTTGGTCACAAATTCAGATGGACAAACCAAAACATCCCCTGGAGAATAAGAGGTTAAAAATTGAAGCTGTTGTTCTCAAGCCCGGAGATTTGTTGAGATTTTTTTTATGTGGCCCTTTTAGTGGTTGAGATTGACACTCCTTCCGTATGATATGTGTAAAACTTGCCAGAGACTGCTGGAAAGTCTCTTTCTCAACCCAGAGACGGTAGAACAGGATGTGTAAGATCTCAATTAATGTGAGAAAAGTGTTTTACCAAACTCGAACAAACTAGAACAGCATTTCCGAAAGACGAACTGTTCCACCAAACATTTTTCTGCCATTGATGGACCAGTATAGCGAGTGAGTTAGCAGCCAGCTAACACTGGAGTAGCCAGCCAACATCGGACCCCCTGAATTCATAAATTCTTCATAAATGCATATATATTATCAAGTGAATGTGTTTTAACTGATATTTTTACAGATTTTAAAACAGTTAATAAACAAATTGTGTTTTTTAGAGCAATTAATTAAAATTCAATAAGGTCCAGTTAGAGAACATTTCCTCAATCGAAGGTCCAGAACTTCATACTGTCTGACCTGCATCGTGACTCAGTGCCATATACTGTTTACTGAAGTAGCCGAGTAGGAATATCAGCATCTTATACAGTCGAACTGAACATCAGATCAAATAAAGTCCAGTTCGGTCAGATTTCACCAACATTTACTGAACATCGGATCAAATAAAGTCCAGTTTGGTCAGATTTCAACAACATTTACTGAACATCAGATCAAATAAAGTCCAGTTCGGTCAGATTTCACCAACATTTACTGAACATCAGATCAAATAAAGTCCAGTTCGGTCAGATTTCACCAACATTTACTGAAAATCAGATCAAATAAAGTCCAGTTCGGTCAGATTTCAACAACATGTACTGAACATCAGATCAAATAAAGTCCAGTTCGGTCAGATTTCACCAACATTTACTGAACATCAGATCAAATAAAGTCCAGTTCGGTCAGATTTCAACCATATTTACTGAACATCAGATCAAATAAAGTCCAGTTCGGTCAGATTTCATCAACATTTTCTGAACATCAGATCAAATAAAGTCCAGTTCGGTCAGATTTCAACAACATTTACTGAACATCAGATCAAATAAAGTCCAGTTCAGTCAGATTTCAACAACATTTACTGAACATCAGATCAAATAAAGTCCAGTTCGGTCAGATTTCACCAACATTTACTGAACATCAGACCAAATAAAGTCCAGTTCGGTCAGATTTCACCAACATTTACTGTCAGTTTCCTCTTTTTAGATCACGTCATGTGGAATAACTTCCCTCTGACTCACTTTCTTCTCTGACTGCTGTTTCTCTCCTCGTCCCTCCCCTGTGTGGCGTCACTCACTCCAGTCTCAGAGCTCATTATAATGCACAGATCTGATTGGCTGAGTAGCGTCACGTGTGATATTTACAGCGCGTATGATTGGTCTGTAAGTCTCCGGCCACTAAAGCTTCTGTAAAGGCTAGAAAAGTTACGCTGATTAAACAGGACCACCCCATCAAAATTAAACAATTCTCCATAGTTTATTGGTTACAGGTCCAGGTCCACGTAGGACAGCGTCTGCGTCCAGACTGGGACCATGGTCCACCTATTAGTGACCTCTGCTTTAGAGACTATGTATAGTTTTTAAGTATTCTTTTTGAAGTATTTTTAGTATACGATAAAAAGGAAAAAGTACTGTATTTTTAAAGTATGTAACACGGACTGAATATAAATACTGCTGTGTTCTGAATGTATATTTCCCAGCTGTATTATTGCGGTCATATCAACCATGTCATTTATTATTTTTCTTCTACATTATTCAAGCACAACAGCAGCCCTTGATCTTATGTGAACATTTGATGGTGACTGTACCAATAGAAATAGCCTAAAAAGTGTCATGGGTGGCTCCTCCCACTACTCCATGTGCCCCTTTGTTTTGATCTTCCATGTGCATTTGTTTTGTTTTTCTAGTCCTGCCCCCTTGTTTCATGACTCCACCCCTGATTGTCTCCACCTGTGTTTGCACCTGTCCCTTGTTACCCTTATGTATTTAAGCCCTGTGTTTTCCCCTGTCTGGTTACTGGTCTTTGTTTGATGTATGTTGTCAGAACTGTCGTTTGAATCCCTGTCTGTGTTTGGATGTTTATGCCGGAGTTCATTTTGTCATGTCTGTCTCTCCTGCTGTCCGTATTGGCTATTTGAACCTGGACTGTTTAGACTATAACCCTGGATTTGCCTATGATAAAAGTTGCTTATCTCAGCACGTGCGTTCGCCTCCTCACTCCCCGTCACAAACATACTCATTACTTTCATGTCCATTTTTGTCATTTTTCATTTTTTGTCATAATGTGAAAACGCCTGTTGTTCTTTGCGCTGTGTGTAAATTTCATGATGAATGGACCAAAAGAAACGGCCAGAATTTGGACTTGGGAAAACGTCTGGTTCCATTGACTTCCATTGAAAGTAATGTATGTTTTTTCCTTCTCCTGTAAAGTTACTATTTTGGAGAGGCCAGAATTTGGAGTTGGGGGAAGGACTTGCTTGTCCTTGTTTTTGACTCTCGTTTCAGCGAGGTTTTCTCTTTCATTGTCTCCTCCTCTGAAATTGAAAGATTATCAGTAGCTTTTCTGTGCAGGCGGAAGGCATCTCTCTCTGATTGGTGGGTGCTATTTTTGGATGCTGTGCCGTGAAAGCATACACCCCTTCATAGCTGGAGAGAGTGTGTGTGTGTGTGTGTGTGTAATGTGTCACACAAGTGTACATCAAGCCCTGGGTACCGGTGATATGGTTGTCATGGTAATGTGTGATATAAAATGAATTTATAACTGCAGCTGTTATTAGTGTTTAGTTTTTTGACTGTATAATTTGTGTGAAGTAGTTTTTTCCCATAGGGAATGACTGGGCGGAATGTTGGCAGGCTGCCAGGCATGATGTCACAATGGCCCCCTCTCTCACACAACACCTGCAATCCACGCACGGAGCTCAATGTCTCACCTGCTCCCAGCCTGATTCTCAGCAGGACCACCACACATGATGATGGTGTTAAGGTGGAATTGCACTTAGATAGCACTGAATTTAAGGTGGAACTTCAATTAACATAGCATTAAATTTAAGGTGGCACAGTGTTTAAGGTGGAACTAATTAACATAGCAATTAAATTAAGATGGCAAAAACTTAGTTTAAGGTAGCCCTAAAATTAACGTTGCACAAAATTTAAGGTGGACCTTCATTCACAGTAGTACCTAGTAACGAATTACCATCCATCACAGATTACTGCAGTTTCTGCTTTACAATATTTTGGCAATATGTTAACAAATATCAACAGTTTTCAACCTTTTTGACGTTTTAACGAAATTTACTGGCTTTTTCAAGCCAACTTAAAGTTTGTTCCTGAACTTTCCCTTTCTACTTTAAATTGTTTCTTTTAAAGATCCAGTTGGCAGCTGCTGTAGGAGTGCGTCCCTCATACTCTTTTAGTAAACTTGGAGCTAATCTCGGGCAGCTGTGCTGCTGTTACTGAGAATAGCTTTTGCTCTGAATAAACATTTAATGCCTGGACTGGGGTTTTAAACGATTAGCCAAAATAAAAGCGGCCTTATAGTGTCTGTCCTCGCTGCAGGCAGTAGAGCGCTGCTGAGATTTACTGCGTGACTGTGCTGTCGTTCATCTCGATAGCCGTAATTCTGCATTGAGACAAGAAAACCTCATAACCATTAATGTTTCATGATGAATGGACCAATAGAAATGACCCAAACTGTCAAATCTTGACACTTTAACAGATGTAACAGGAAAATTCCACTGATTTTTCAACATTTCTGTCTAATTAAGTGAACTAACTCATTTACAGTTGTTTGATGGGAACTTTGGCTACGTTCACATTACAGGCCTCGTTTCTCAGATCCGATCTCTCTGACTCGATGGTTCACTTAGGTCAGAGACTCTAATCTGTCATTAATGTGATGAACCGGCTCCTGAACTGACCCTCATGAGCTCCTCCTACTCAGTGACGTCACGTGACCGAATCACTGCATCATCAGCACAAACTAACGAGCAGAACGAGCTTCACTGAGAAGATCATTAACTCTGATCAGCTCTCAGCTTCATTATTAGAGCCAGACGGAGGAGAAAAAGGTGAGATGAGCTGCTTTTCCACCGTTTACAGGCTTTAACGGCTGGTCGGCGCTGTTGCCATGGTAACGCTGAATAATGGCTCAGCTCAGTGGAAAAAAGCACATGAATTCTGATCTGAGCGTCACATTAAGGTCACAAGGCCCTTGATTGGATATGTATTCCATCTAGGACCACATATGAAAGTGGCTCAGGTCGGATTTGAACAGATCAGATTTGTGTCCACACGGCGCTGAAAACACCAGATCTGAGTCACATTAGGGTGAAAATCACTTCAGCCTGGAAATGTGAACGGGCCTTAGGCATTTGACAAGAATCTGTTCTACTTTTGTGGAAATGTTTCCTGCTGGAGATGCGAGAATCAGCTATTCAAGCAGAGCAAAGTGAGTTATTTCTTGGCCTGTACTGGAACATCAGCACATACTGAGACACATTTACAGCCAGGATGGAGAACTGAATATAAAATGTTGTGGCTCCCAAGGTGGTTAGATTTTCGTAGAAATGGCAGAATGGCTCTCTTTAAGGTTTGGGTTGCGACCCCTGATCTAAACAAATAAATCCACTTTGCAGGCTTTATTCCTTTTTTATAAATGTGTACACAGCTCTCACTGTTTGATACACTTCATGTTTATTTGATTTGATTTATTTATTATGTCTTTGCCTGAGACGTCTTTACAGCTTTGATTTGATTTGTCACTCTGGGAACTTACCCCAAAACGGCTCTCCTACTCTGTGTACTCTGGAGAATCCAGTGCCAGGTGTGGTGATGAGTGGAGAATCCCCAGCGCACTGTCTCTCCACATTAATGGCCACTATTAACACTTCATCTCCATACGCAGCCTGTCAGAGGCCTAATGCGTTTTCCCGTAAACGCTCTTCTGGCCATGAATCTCTGCTCTAATGGAGTAAAGAAGGAGCCCTTGCTGGAAGGTCAGAGCTGCCTGCTGCCTGTGCTAGCGCTCAGCTAGCAGTGAGGCGGTGCTAAGCTCCAATTAAGGGGCTCAGTGCCAGATCCTCCACAGTGGCAGCCGCACAGCCAATGCCAGGGTCTTTTAGAGGTCCCGGTGTTCCTCTGGCGTATGGCACACAGTGTGATGGTCTACAGTGCCTGAAGCTCTGGCACCTTCCTGACAGCTGGTTACAGAAGCATCACAGTACCATCCTCGCTGTGAGCTAAATCTGGAGTGGAGAATTCCTGTGCTGAAGAGCGAGAGTCCAGCAGATTTTGGGGACTTCCCTCCTCAGACATGCCTGCTAAACCTGGGGAAGAGCAGCCGAATCGATTCACAACAGCTGAACAGGGAAATCAGTGAAGTGGCCTAGACTATGACCCAGTCTGAAGACTAAGGCCCCGTCCCATTGACCCCTCGCCCCCACCATTGAGCAGGGTGAAGTGTTGGGGCTACATGATCCTCCAAACAGAGGTTTTTCAGAGACTCCAAACAGAGAAATATGAGAAAACCAGAAAAACCGGCGAAACGGGGAACGAGAGACCAAAGAATCCCACAAATGTGGGAATTTTCTCTGTTATAAATTACAATAACCATCATATTATATTAGGTTAATGTTGTTTCTGTGTTTTTTGGTCGTTTTTCTTCATTATAAGCATAAAAAAATCACTAATAGCATGCTGATGTCTCGGTAGCTCGCTAGCTAACTCACCCGTTCCACCTTAAATAGTCCAGCAGTTCTGACTCCTGAAGCTCCAGAATGTACCATGCTGCTCCATTTAAGGTGGAACGGGAAAATTCGAACGAGAACCTGGAGAATCTCTGACTTCAGCTTCATATCACTGAAGAATTGGGGGGGTGATAATAAATAACTGCCCCCCTCTTTGAAGGCGTATGATCCCTAAATGTAACTAAAGCCCAGCAGTGAGGAGCTGAACTTTCCCCTCCTCTGCTGTCCCTGCAGACGGGCAGGGTCGCCTACAGAGCGGCGCTAGTAGCTGTTAATGAAGTGATGCTCTTTTATTAGAGGGGCTCATTTCAGAGGAAGATCTCAAACACTGCCCTGTAGCTCAGGAACAAGGGGCAACACTCGAAAACAAGGGGTCAGGGTAAAGATAAGAAATGGGACTGGGCCAAAGACACGGATCCAAATTAAGTGTAGTGAAGTAAAATCACTTCCTCGGCAAGAGTCACTGCTTACTGGGGCTGCACGATATGGACAAAATAGCATATCACAGTTATCTAGAAATGTATAGATGCAGCTCAGTGGAAAAGTCCAAAGTCGGAGATCTAATTCACTGTTAAATGGTCATTTAGTACTGATTCTTCATTTTTCAGCATCAGTATAAAAGCAGAAACCTTCCACTCTTTTTAATAGACTTAAACAAGAATATGCAGGACTATTTTCCATAAGTTCAGTCTTAGAAGTTTTGAGCTTCACATGATCAAAATAATCTCAGTTTACAAATTCTGACGCATCGCCGCAGATCGGATACGGATCCGATTTCAGTACCACATATGGAAGCGTCTCAAATCGGAAGCGAAAATGTCAGATTGAGTGTGTTTCTGTTCACACTGACGCTCGGACACACATCTGAGCCACACATGAGGAGAAAGATCAGATTCGGCCGCTTTGACCTGCTGAGTGAGCGAAGCCTTAACGTCAGATTTGAGAGGACGCAGCTGAAGCTCACTGGTTTTGAGATTGGAAGAATGGAAGAGTTAAAGTGGCAGTGGGTGCATATTAAATATTGATGGATTCAGTCATGATTTATGATGTTGTTGGAGGCTTTCATTTCTCGTCCATTTCGTGTTCTTTTCCTGCTGAAAAAATGGGTAGCTTACACTTAATGGTTGTTTTGTCTAGAAATGGAATAAACAACTGGGTGGTCTCTGATTTTTGCACTGTGTCACATTGGTGAACCCCTGAGTACCTCCAACAAAACACCAGGATCTCACCAGGTCCCTGGTGGGCCAGAACACTCAGTGAAAACATGTAGTGATGTTTGTTTGATTGGCAGGTCATTTTTATATTGCACCCTGCTGCAATATCTGTATTGCAAGGGCTGGTATCGCGATAATGGTTAACAAATATCATGTTGTGTCAGACGGGATCAATAAAGTATCTATTTATCTATCTTTCTATCTTACCACTCCATCAGTAATTTGCCAGTTGGTGCTCTGTTGTTTAGAGCTTCTTTCACCGGGCAGCACCTGAGCAAATGTGAGTTTGTATCCCACAAGGTGAAATTGCTTCCATGACCCAGTGCAATGTACCTGAAAGCCTGTTGCCCCATTGTTGCCCCTGAACCACAGTAAAGTGCTCCCAGGTCCAGCGTTAAGAGAGCAGCGGCAGTTTGCTTCCTGATGCACTGGGTAAACCATTTATCTTTCAACTGACGTCTTACTGAGTTTGAGTCCTATCGTGTCGTATCGGGGCAAAGATGTGTCTGCAAGTGCTTGTTGGCCCCAGGGTTGTCCCTTCAAGTGGGGGTCAGTGTGAGGTGGTGTAGTGCAGTGCAGTTAGCAGCATAAACCGCTTCCAGGCCCAGAGTTAAGACTGTACATCCTTGCTGCTGAGTTGGCACTTCTTGGTGCACCGCATGGAGCATGTGCCTTTCACTTAACACCTCACAAGTGAGCAAGGTCAAATCCCACCTATATACCTGCCTCAGTGTTCACTATGGCAGAGTTTCTCAACCTGTGGACCACGGACCACCTGTGGGCTGTGAAGCACCTTCTAGTGCTCTGCTGGCCTGTACTCAGGGGGAGGCAGCAGTTCGTAGTGGGCCGCAGTCTCAGGATAATTAAACGGCATCAGTTTGGGGCGACGCAGTAACATCCTCAGGGTGTTTCTCCTACCTTGTTTGTTTCGGACCCGTCAAACTTTTTCTTTAGTTCTGTCCGTTTTGACGTGTGTGAACACGCCGTGTGTATTCTTGTCTGCATCAGATGCCAGTTCGGCAAAACCTGTGGGTCTCAGTCCGATTCCAACAGTACCCTGTTGTGTTCACTGCTGGTGGGACGCATTTTATGATCAAATGAGGGAATCATCAGTAGAGCCAGCTTTCCTCTTCTCCCAGCAGGACGCCAGCGTTTTTCTGCCAGCATAATCGGCCTGTTTTCACCTCTGACTCTTTACAGACTCACTGCTCTCATATCGTTCCTGCAGCTCGAGCTGCTGTTAAAAACGACAGACGAGCCTTAAAATCATAGTGAAGATCTGCGTTTGATCTCTGAACGAGCATCAGACCGGAGCTAAACTGATAAAGTATTGACGCTGAAGCAGATAATCATGTAAGGATCATTATTGTTATTGTTGATTATGATGGTGCTGATCCAAAAGCCGTCAAATGAGGCGCTAAAACTCTCAAAACTACAGACACTCTAGACCAAACAGCGACTCCTGTGGGAGCCACGCGAGTATTTTCAGTAAAAACGTGTTCTTCTTTTTCTCCGTTTGACGTCTCCGCAAGCGTGTTTTTTTAACATAACTACAAATTTTAGTTTCTGTGATTGAAATAAAATGGACTGGTTTTCAATGTGAGCAATTAAGAAAAAAGAAAAAAAAAACGTTGATTTTATTTTTATTGTGAGTTGATTTACGGTTACAAACACTTGGGAAAAAGTTGAGAACCCCTACCCTATGGCATAGGGTTGTCCCCTCAAGGGGAGGTCAAAGTATAGTGCATTACACACACCAAGCCACTCCTGGACACAGAGTTAAGAGCACTGTTGGGCCCAGTCCCATTTCTTATTGTTACCCCTACCCCTTGAAACTGAGTTACAGGGTAGCGATTGAAATCTCCCCCTGTGAAGTGGGACGGCCCTTCAAGAACCAGAAACGTCATCAGGTGTCGTCAGCAACTTTTACGTCAACAGACGAGACGAGGTTTTCCGATATGCCACCTCCGGCTGCGGTGATCTCACTTGTGTGTCACACGTGACAGGATCATATTTAAAATAGCCTGGAAAAGTAACCAGGACATGTTTTCCTGCTGTGTCTCCAGACTAGAGTAATAATGGTATATCACACTGACATTTGCAGTTTATCCGAAGGAGACTGGAAAGCCCCGGCGCTCGCGACTCAGTCACAACTTCAGTTTCACGCATCAATCAATCAAACGAGCCACTGAATAAAAAAGAGCACAAACAACAAACTACATCACTTCATTAACGGCTGCTAGCGCTGCCCTGCCTTACTGACCAATCACTTTGCCTTTTGATGCACTGGATCTTTCAAGTGGCATCCCGAAGGATGGGATTCAAACTCAAGTAAGTGCTTGTCTGAATCCACCCTTCCGCATAAATGTTCAACAAACACTGCCGATCCACGAAAAACACCTGAAGCTTCATCTCGTCTTTCATTCTCGTGAAATTTCCTGAAAATTAGCACCACAGATCTGTAAGAATCTCTTAAAGACCCTCAAGTGCCTTAGAGAATAAGCCGTGGCCTGAGTCAGAGTACAGAACGATGCCTGTGAGCATTAGCTCACCGTTTCATCTCCGTGTTGGCTGCTAAGCAGCGCATTCACATTTGCCACGTTGCATCAGCAGCGGCTGCAGCAGAGATGTGAAGTGAACAGAGCTGTTAGCGTAACGCGCCTGGCAGCCACCAGACATGTTCTGCAAACATGAAAGAGCCCCTTGTGAGAAGCGCTGCAGACGCACTGCCCTAAATACCCGCTGCTTCACAAGCTGAAGCTACAGTATGTTTATATAAGTCAGCTTCTCCTTGGCGAGGTGGGAAGCTCCTGTAAATACAGATTCCCCCTGCGCCCGGTGGGGCTACGGTTCAGACTTGAACCGCAGAGCCTCTCACCCAGCGCTCAAATGCCCTCTCAGGGTTGGTTAAATGGAGGTTAAGTGGATTTTAAGGATAGCGTCCAGGAGACGGGGAAAGCCCCCCTCTTTTCCAGTTCCCCCAGGGCAGGCAGGGCTGCGGGGTTTTAGCTGATTGAGTCCAACACACATGAGCTGCATATTTCATGGGCCACCGCCTGAGCAGCGGCCTGAGAACAGGGAGAGAGAATCTTTCTCCAGCCTTACCCTCTCTTGTGGATGTGCGCAGTGTATTGGTGGCAAAGCTATAATTTGCAGCTGATACAGTACTGTACAAAAGTCAGAGACCACCCTTCATTTATTTAATTTCCTCTCAAAGCAGCCATGAAGTCCGGAAAAAGGGTAGAAAACACATATTTAACAGAAAATTACACAGAAGCCTCAACGGCGAAATATATAATTCCACACTTTTCACTATTAAGGCCCAGTCCCATTCCTTCTTTTTACTCTTACCCCTTGTTTGCGAGTGTCGTCCCTTGTTCCTGAGCTACAGGGCAGTGGTTGAGATCTTCCCTCTGAAATGAGACCCTCTAATAAAAGAGCATCACTTCATTAACAGCTACTAGCGCCGCTCTGTAGGCGACCCTGCCCGTCTGCAGGGACAACAGAGGAGGGGAAAGTTCAGCTCCTCACTGCTGGGCTTTAGTTACATTTAGGGATCAGACGCCTTCAAAGAGGGGGGCAGTTATTTATTATCACCTAATTCTTCAGTGATATGGAGCTGAAGTCAGATATTTGATATATCAGATATATGACCTTTATTAGTCCCACAGCAGGAAAATTTGACCTCCGCATTTAACCCATCCATGCAGTGAAACATCACACACACACTAGTGAGCAGTGAGCACACTTGCCCGGAGCGGTGGGCAACCTTATCCGTAGTGCCCGGGGAGCAGTTGGTGGTCAGGTGTTTTGCTCAAGGACACCTCAGTCACATACTGTCGGCTCTGGGGATCGAACCGGCGACCTTCCCTAACAGCAACAGACACGGCACAAAATGAAAACAAGTTGCACCTCAGAAACCTTTTCAGAAACGGTCAGTCTGGAGTGTCTGAGCTGAAAGTGCAATAATTCTGATGGGGATTCATTTTGTTGGTTATTATGAGTAAAAGAATTAGCATAAAATATACGTGTTTTTTATTGATCTTCTGTCGTCTTGGATTCAGGCTGAAGGCTAAAACCCTGATACACACAAGAAAAGCTTCAATTACAGACTGAGCTGCATATTTAAAATCACATATTTTTAAAACTCAATGGAAGTGGCTGGGGAAAGGGAGGTCTGGGCTTCATTGCTTAGGATGCTGCCCCCGCGACCCGAACCCCAGAGAAGCGGAAGATAATAGATGGATGGATGGATGGAATATCAATGTAAACAGAAAGCCCTTTGTTTATGATATGAAGGCTGAGAGCAGAGCTGTAGTGTAACAGTAGTGAGTGGGTTTGTGTGATGTTGGAGCTGGTATCTCACTCTGGCTAGTGACGGCCGGTTCCTCTGAGTGTTCTGGTGTGTGAATCACGTCACTATTGTTAACCCTTTGTTTATGATATGAAGGCTGAGAGCAGAGCTGTAGTGTAACAGTAGTGAGTGGGTTTGGGTGATGTTGGAGCTGGTATCTCACTCTGGCTAGTGACGGCCGGTTCCTCTGAGTGTTCTGGTGTGTGAATCTCGTCACTATTGTTAACCCTTTGTTTATGATATGAAGGCTGAGAGCAGAGCTGTAGTGTAACGGTAGTGAGTGGGTTTGGGTGATGTTGGAGCTGGTATCTCACTCTGGCTAGTGACGGCCGGTCCCTCTGAGTGTTCTGGTGTGTGAATCACGTCACTATTGTTAACCCTTTGTTTATGATATGAAGGCTGAGAGCAGAGCTGTAGTGTAACAGTAGTGAGTGGGTGTGGGTGATGTTGGAGCTGGTATCTCACTCTGGCTAGTGACGGCCGGTCCCTCTGAGTGTTCTGGTGTATGAATCACGTCACTATTGTTAACCCTTTGTTTATGATATGAAGGCTGGAAGCAGAGCTGTAGTGTAACAGTAGTGAGTGGGTGTGGGTGATGTTGGAGCTGGTATCTCACTCTGGCTAGTGACGGCCGGTTCCTCTGAGTGTTCTGGTGTATGAATCACGTCACTATTGTTAACCCTTTGTTTATGATATGAAGGCTGAGAGCAGAGCTGTAGTGTAACAGTAGTGAGTGGGTTTGGGTGATGTTGGAGCTGGTATCTCACTCTGGCTAGTGACAGCCGGTTCCTCTGAGTGTTCTGGTGTGTGAATCACGTCACTATTGTTAACCCATTGTTTATGATATGAAGGCTGAGAGCAGAGCTGTAGTGTAACAGTAGTGAGTGGGTTTGGGTGATGTTGGAGCTGGTATCTCACTCTGGCTAGTGACGGCCGGTTCCTCTGAGTGTTCTGGTGTATGAATCACGTCACTATTGTTAACCCTTTGTTTATGATATGAAGGCTGAGAGCAGAGCTGTAGTGTAACAGTAGTGAGTGGGTTTGGGTGATGTTGGAGCTGGTATCTCACTCTGGCTAGTGACGGCCGGTTCCTCTGAGTGTTCTGGTGTGTGAATCACGTCACTATTGTTAACCCTTTGTTTATGATATGAAGGCTGAGAGCAGAGCTGTAGTGTAACAGTAGTGAGTGGGTTTGGGTGATGTTGGAGCTGGTATCTCACTCTGGCTAGTGACGGCCGGTTCCTCTGAGTGTTCTGGTGTATGAATCACGTCACTATTGTTAGCCCTTTGTTTATGATATGAAGGCTGAGAGCAGAGCTGTAGTGTAACAGTAGTGAGTGGGTGTGGGTGATGTTGGAGCTGGTATCTCACTCTGGCTAGTGACGGCCGGTTCCTCTGAGTGTTCTGGTGTATGAATCACATCACTATTGTTAGCCCTTTGTTTATGATATGAAGGCTGAGAGCAGAGCTGTAGTGTAACAGTAGTGAGTGGGTTTGTGTGATGTTGGAGCTGGTATCTCACTCTGGCTAGTGACGGCCGGTTCCTCTGAGTGTTCTGGTGTATGAATCACGTCACTATTGTTAACCCTTTGTTTATGATATGAAGGCTGAGAGCAGAGCTGTAGTGTAACAGTAGTGAGAGGGTTTGTGTGATGTTGGAGCTGGTATCTCACTCTGGCTAGTGACAGCCGGTTCCTCTGAGTGTTCTGGTGTATGAATCACGTCACTATTGTTAACCCTTTGTTTATGATATGAAGGCTGAGAGCAGAGCTGTAGTGTAACAGTAGTGAGAGGGTTTGTGTGATGTTGGAGCTGGTATCTCACTCTGGCTAGTGACGGCCGGTTCCTCTGAGTGTTCTGGTGTATGAATCACGTCACTATTGTTAACCCTTTGTTTATGATATGAAGGCTGGAAGCAGAGCTGTAGTGTAACAGTAGTGAGTGGGTTTGGGTGGTTGTGGAGCTGATCTCTGGCTGATGGACGGTGACCGGTGGATGAAATCACTCTGGAGGGTGGGTCAGAGTCTGATGATGATCTGATGGTGGATCATGTCACTGCTTTAACCCTTTGTTGGAACATGAAGGCCAAACAGCAGAGCAGTAATATCAGGACTTTGGGTGATTTTCTGAGCCGAATTACCCACTGATAGTGATTCCACAGCTCGATGATGTCATGCTTACTAGTTATGGGCGGGTCTGCTGGACGTCCAGATATGGGGGTCACGTCTGTAGCGTAAACTGTTCTGAAGTTATGAAGATTAGAATGACCGACTCTGCTGCAGCTGATTGGTGGCTTATAGGCATTCGTTGAGCCGTAGTTGAATAGTTTGAAATTTCGTAGCTTGATAAGTAGATCTGAACATATTCTGGGGTCCTTCTTGTCTTTTAATCATGTACACAGATGTATGCAAGCAAAAGTTTGCGCGCCCCTAGTCAATTGCCATGTTTTATTGATTAAAAAACGTGAACATCGTCTATGGAGAACACACTTCTACACATTTTGATGCACAATTACAATTATGTTCACAACATAAAATATTGGAAATAAATTGGAAATGTTACATCGCCCCTAGGTGTGATTGTGTATGTCTGTCTGCCCTGCGATGGACTGGCGACCTGTCCAGGGTGTATCCTGCCTTCCGCCCAATGACCGCTGGGATAGGCTCCAGCACCCCCTGCGACCCTGACGGACAAGCGGTTTAGAAAATTTAAGTTTAGAATTTAAGTTTATTCTCTAAAGAGAATCTCAAGTTATTTTAACTTCTACAAAACATGTAACTTTATAGGCAAAATGTAGAACATTTATTACCAAATATGACGCGCGCCAAACATACACATTCATTGGGCAAGCAGGAATATAAATCAAATCAAATCAAATCAAATTTATTTATATAGCGCTTTTTACAACTGATGTTGTCACAAAGCAGCTTTACAAAAATGGGAATCACAGCACAGAGAATCAGACAAAACACTGAACATATAACAAATGAAGCAAAAGAAAAACAAAGTGTTGCTTGTTGTTTATCGTTATTGGTCAGAAATTCCATGTCAGTGCATCCCTACAGTCTGCCTCCCCCGTTCACTCCTCAGCAGCTGCCACCGCTGACAGCTCGGTGGCGTCGGCTCTTCTGAGCGTGTGCGGTGCCAGACAGCACATCATTTTGTTTACAACGTGCGATTCACAGTTCAGCGGGTGACAGCGACCTCACCTCTCTCCCCTCAATCGCGCCGTTCAGAGTGTCAGCGCCGGTGGTGCCACTCTTCGAGCTGCACGAGGGGAAGATCCTCCTTCTCCTCAGGCATCTCCCAGCGCGCCACACACTCTCTGAGGATGACTTTGGCATAAGATCAAAGGAAGCCGGGTGGTGAAATGAACAAAGGGAGGTGTAAAAGAGCGCAGGGGGTACTTCACAAAGCGGGATAACTTGGCGCTGGCCAATAGAGAGCTTCCTTACCTCTTCTCCTACTGGGCAGTAGGGGTGGGAATCAATTCGATTACGGTTCAGAGGCTGCGATACGAGTATAAAACGATTATCGATGCATCTTGAAGCAGCTTTTTTTCTGTACAGGGTTTCTGTTTTTCTCACAGTGTGAGGACCTGGTAGTGTTAAAGCAGAGTATCTGTAATGAGCCATAAACAGAAGCTGTGAGGCTGAACCGGAAGGTCCTCATGAGACGCTGCCGCCGCTCATCTGCGACCAAACGCACTGTTACAGTGGAATAAGATCCAGTGGTAATGAACGTCCACACAGCGCATTTCAGCTATTCTACCTGTTTATTCAGTGATTCTAGAACTTCGGTTCTGGTCTTGTTGTAGAGAGTTGGGGGGTCGCTGTGTCAGTAGAATATCTTCGAGACTGGACGCTGAATCTCGGCTCCAAAGCGTGCAGCATAGCGCCAAAGCCCTGGTTCTCACCGATGGAGTACGGAGGCAAGTGCTTGGCAGTAAAAGTTGCGAGAGAGGTTGTAGTTTGCTTTGTTCAGGGTTGGGTTGAGTTTTGACATCGCTTGATCGATAGTGCTGTGGTTGGCAGCAACTACAACGGGATGGAAAAAGGGAGGAAACATGTAAAATGATTTTCCCCCTCAACTCTGTAGGAGCCAGAGTGCTTCCATACGCAAGCTCAGGGCTCGGCAACCTCCGGCTCTTTTCCTGCCCTGTCGCGGCTCCACAGCTGAATCAGATCAGCAGGTAATAATAAAATAATCCTCCTCTACAGTAAAATAAAGCTCTGCTGATCCTTCAACACAGTTTAACAGTAAATGGTCTTAAACGCTGGAGTTAATGTAGAACTGCTGATTCACCCTTTAACCCTGAAGATCAGTGCAGACGGCTGGTCACCATAGCAACACAGACAACAGCCTCGCCCAGCTAGTAGCTACGAAACGGCAAAGAGAGAGATTTAAGACGAACATCGATAATTTGGAGACGAATGGACTGATTAGTGTTTATAGTCACTCCAGCTGGTTTCCTGATACGTTTAAGCTGCAGTGATAAACTGAAACACTAAAAAAAACTGAAGTCACGTCTTGTTCTCCAGCTTCTTGTTTGAACAGGAATATTCAAACGGGACGCTGGCGAATGAGAAGCGACTTCAGCCTTATAAAAGTCAAATGTTGAGACATTTTACAAGAACCTGTTTTACTTTTGTGGAAAAGTTTCCTGCTGGAGATGCGAGAAAAGCAGCTGTAGCTGAGCTGAAGCTCAAAGCAGAGCAAAGCAAGTCTGTATTTTTGTTTGTGTTATGTTTTTTAGTCTACAGTAGTACATTAGCACATACTGAGACACGTACAGCCAAGACGGTAAGATGGACTCAAAGTGTTGTGGCTCCCAAGGTGGTTTGGTTTTGGTTAAAAGGACAAAATGACTCTTATTAACATTTGGGCTGCGACCCCTAACCTAGTTTTCAATGTAGTGTGCCGCCACAGACTGTCCGGGCGCTGCCCATCCGCAAAGGTCCGGCTTTTGTGTTCCATCATTTAAAATTTAGAAAATCGTTTTTTGACATTTGACCTGTCAAGTTCGTGGCCTGCCTTCCACCCAGTGACTGCTGGGATGGGCTTCAGCTCCCCCAGTGACCCAGAGGAATAAGCGGCTTAGAAGAAGGTTGTTGATGTCTGTGAATCGATTCCGAATCGTCCACATCTGCATCGCAGTGCGTCTAAGAATCGACCCCTCCACCCCCGACCCCGCTCCTACCCCCACCCCCGACCCCGCTCCTACCCCCACCCCGCCTCCACCCCCTCCCCTACCCCCACCCCGGCCCCCACTGGGCTGGCCTGACTTTATGATTAGGTTGTTTGGGAAACTGCCCATTTTTGTGGGTGACCCTGTTTGCATATGTTTGTCTGCACACAGATGAGGATGAAGAGGACGAGCGTGACAGCATGCCGCTCTCACCTTTGGAGCGCTTCTTCTCCGACGATGATTCGGTCAAGCAGAAGAAGAAGAAGCCCAGCAAGCTTAAGGAAGGCAAGATGCCGAAAGTAAAGAAGAAGAAGAAAGAGGTAAGATCACGTGCCTTTTGATTATGAACTGGATCAATGTGCAACTTTTGGGTTGCCAGTTCATTAGGGATCAGATAAAAAAGGTGTGTTGTTAGTAATGAAGGTTCTGTTCAGGAACGTTTTTCCTTCATCCAGGTTCAAACAGTGTAGATGTTCCTCAAAACTCCAGCAGTGGGTTTAAGGTCTGATTGTGGAGCTTGAATCAGTTCCTCCAGGTGAAAAGTTGGTATTTGTTCCTTTTCATAACCGAATGTTTTAAAACAGAGCAGTAGAGTAAAAGCCTGGAGGCGAGGCGAGGCGAGGTGTGTGGAGTCAGTCCAGCTTAGAACAGATCATCTCAGTGGATTATGGTTCAGTTATGTTCCCTGACTAGAGGCACTGAGATGGAGCCTTGAGGGTCCCACCCCAGAGACAGGAGGAGAACTGACCCAGAGACAGTCCAGTACCTTTATTTCTGAGAGGGTACAAACAGTGTGAATATGGTTTTAAGGTCCAACTGTCTGCCTTAAATAAGTCGTTCAGAGGAGAAAAGGTACATATTTTTGCCTTTTACTAACCTAATGATTTAAAACGGAATGATAAGGGAAAAAGGGGTTTGTGGACTCAGTACAACTTAAAAAGTGAAATGTGGTACAATTGTGGGGTTGGAAGGGTAGGAAGGCATTCCCTTGAGACCAGACTGGTCTCAGACCTGCTGCGGGGGGTCATCGTTACAATCACCTGGCCAGTCAAAAGGCCAGACTGTAGTGTCTGGTCATATGATCTTTGCCTTTTGATCACTGGTCTTTGGAATGGATCTATTTTTGCTCATTTTCAGGTATTTTTCTTTTTTCTCTATATATACTTATTTATCACTGCTGTTGGGAGAAAACCTCGTATCTCCATTTTTAAAGTTTTTCAGTTTTTGACATATTGTGAAAATCCCTGTGTGTAAATTTCATGATGAATGGTCTAAAAGAAACGGCGCAAAACGAGGTGGAAAAACTTCTGCTTCCACTGACTTCCATTAAAAGTGAAATAGGTTCACTATGTTGAACCTCAATCTAGACCTTTAGACTAGACCGTTCTGACTGAGGTGTTCACAGATTCCGATTGAGCTGTTAGTCCGATTATTAACGGATTATCAGGCTGCTTGTAAATAAGTGGTACAAGGCTTTGTGTTTGCACCAGGAGGCGCAGAGCTCATCTCTCTTCCACTTCCATCCTTCTTTGCTACCTTTCTGCAGAGTCCGGTTTTTCTTGCTCAGAGCTCATAAACATTCTCCAGCCTTCTGCTTCAGTCACATTCGCTGCTCTTCCTCCCGCTGCACATCTGCTGTATCTGTCAGCGGAGACACGAGAACAGCTGAACTCTCTGTGCTCTCAGATCCTGACACTCCTGGAAGGATTAAACCAACATTAAGCCATCCTAACATCAGTCTGATACCGGAATCTCAGCAGTGCAGCCTTTTCATTACATCTGTAAAGTTTGGCGCCAGGTGGATGAACTCTGTTAACCCTCTACAGCACCGTGATGCCGTATGGCAGCAAGTACTTCAATTCAGTTTGACTAAACAGCAGTAATAAAGAAGAATCTGTGTTTTCCTATTTAATTTTGAAAAAAGGGTCTTTTACTTTGACCGATACATCACATGACCAGGAATTGTTATCATTATGTTGTTATTACCATACATTCCAAATACCAACTGAAATTGTGTTCATTTCCAATATTTCCAGATCTTGGGTCCTTCGTCACTCAGTATGAGTTGGATTTGTTCATTCTTGTTTTCAATAAAAGTGTTTTTAGAGAAAAAAATTTAGATTTTATGGTGCTTTTTTTAGATTTCGTGGTGCTATGGTGTGATTGCGCATTGTTGCCAAGTCGCAACAATTTACAAAATAGCTCACTTCATTTTTAGAAATGTTTTAAAAATATTTGCATTATTTAAGCCGTTTTAAATAATAAAAAAAAATTAAAACATTTTGTCGTGTTTAAGTAATGATCATGCCGTAGAGGGTTGAAGGGAATTTTGATAACAGTGAGTTGGTTAAGTTGTAAACAGAGTGGTTTGATGTGAAACTCTTCATTCTAGATTAACGCACAGAGTCTGAGTTGTGCACAGTGGTGGTGATGGGAACCTCCACTACCTCCACAAGCTGCTTCACAGAACATGAAGTGGGTACAGATACGCTGTCTGGCGTCTGCGATGTTTTGCGATAGTAAGGATTCGATTTTGCTCTAAAACGTTTGATACTTAACATTAAAGGGCGTTGTAAGGCAAAGTAAATGTTTTTGGGTTTTTTCCAGATTTTACCATCAACGTTGCGGACGTACAGTCTGTAGGTTCGTCGTCCTTTTGGATTGTAGATGAATTGTAGACGCTGTTGTGTTGTAGACTCTTGGTTCCTATCACTACCACTTTAAATGGAAATTAAACTGCAATGTTTTTCACTTCTTTAAGTAATTTTATGGTTTTTGCCATGACCCCATGACCCCCTCCACCTCCCCCTTACGCTTTTTGGAGGTTTTTATTATTCTGCGCTCCAGGATTTGCCTGGCACATGCCGTTTTTCCCAGGTGGTCTTCTTTTATTTTAAATATGACTACATTAGAAATGACCGTGCATTTCTGTCTTTCTCACTCTCTAAGTGGTCTGTACACGTCTGAGCCCACTGGGAATCGTCTCGGTCCATCCCTGAGAATAGATGAAATCTAGATGAGCTTATTTCAGCTGCACTGCGCGGCGCCTGCATTCAGCAACCAGCCAAGACGGCTTGGCTTATGTTTTCTTTCTTTATGGGCTAAACAGATAAGAAAGCAGAGAACTGGTAGAGACGAGAACGTCCACTCTGTAATGTGTTACGGGTTTCTCAAACGCTAGAGGGCGCTTGCGAGCCAGTCCAGAATGAGTGGATTAAGATGGAGAATTTCAGCAAAATCAAAGTTTATAAATGCTTACTCAGTTTTAATGTAAAGCAGTATATTCATTTCCTGAATATAAAACTTAAGAGCTTTTAAACTCCTATAGCTCGAGTTTTTACTCCCCTTCACTGAGGACACGCTCGCCGGCGCCCCACGGTGCTTTGCAGTCCTGTTTTCAATATAATGGGGGAAATAGGAAGTGGCCATAAACTCTGACCAAAGTGTAAAGTGCAGACTCTGCCCCCTGCTGGAGTTCGGACATCTCGTGGTTCTTAAACATGATAATGTGCAGCGCTAATGTGAAGCCAATTTGCTTCAAAAATCCTATTTTTTTATTCATACTCATCCCTCGTTTCTTACGACAATGCCAGCACAAAGAGAAGATACCGGAAGCCCTGATTGTGCTCTTTAAGTGTGTGACTGTTCACAGATCAGTCATTCTGTGTGTGTGTGTGTGGGTGTGTGTGTGTGTGTGTGTTGCCTCTCCTTGGCTATGTGCCTGTGCTCTGCTGAGAGTGATGATGTGTGGGAGCGGTCAGCCGGTCAGCGGTTCGGGATCTGCTGTGATTCCTGAACCTGCCAAGTGCTAAGCTAACCGGAGGGATTCCTCTTTGTCATCTCCCTCCTCTGTCACTGTCGTCCTTCCGTCCTCATGCCCTTTTGTGTTGTGCTTCTTTGCTCCTCCCCCTCCCTCTCAGCCCTGCTAAACGCTCTGCTCTAGGGAGAGCTGAGGCTGCCCGTGGCAGACAAGCGCACTTTATCCCTCAGACTCAGTGTTACTCTCCGGGTTAAATCCACACGGGTCACACCGGCTGCCCTCGCCTCCGCTGTCCAGCGCCTGTGTGCCCGGCAGCAGGCCACAGCATCAGAACGGTGGTGGATCAGAGTGTAAAAAAGCATCAATGCTTTTTATTGCATTTCCCAGTTATCACGCTGCGGGCTGGCACCGGGCATTGGATTATCCGATAGTAGGCTGCAGTGATGCAGCAGTATGCAGGGGAATTAATAGCCTTTCTGCTGAAATTCATTGTTTTAATGTTATTATTGGTGTGATTAATATGATTAATTTCTTTGTTCAGGCCCATTTTACCAGCAGAAATGAAAATGACAAAATAATTTCAATTGATATGATCAAATAAAATGCTTTTCCCTATAATTTTGTTGTTAACTAGGACACTGTTGGACTGTGTGAAATGTGGAGACTCTCTGTTGAGCTGCTAGTGAGCAATGAGGGGTGAAAGGGGGAGGGGTGGCAACCCCTGCTATGAAAACAGTTCAAAGCTCTCCACAAAGATGGCCGTGAAAAGGAAAATTCTCTTCAGTTTTGTAAATCATACAAATTTCCCACCTTCCAGGACAAAGCTGAGGAGCCTCCAAAGCAAGTAGTATTCGCCGTATTGGCTGCTGTGAAAATGGAGTTACAATAGTATATTTTTGTATTTCAGGCTTCATGATTACCATGAAAACGTCCACAGTTCATTTTAAAACTCATCATCATCATCATTAACCGCTTAGTCCAGATAGGGTCGCAGTTGGGAGAGCAGAGAATCCCAGACGACCCCGTTCCCCCAGCTCATTCCCGGGGACCTCAAGCCGCTCCCAGGCCAACTTGGAGATGTAATCCCACTGGGAGGTGTTCAGGGGGCATCCGGATCAGATGCCTGAACCACCTCAGCTGGCTCCTCTCAATGCGGAGGAGTATTGGCTCTACTCCGAGCTCCTCCCGGATGGCCGAGCTCCTCACCCTATCAAATAGGGTGTAGCCCACCACCCTGCGAAGAGGCTCATTTCCCCCGCTTGTATTCATGATCTAATTCTTTCAGTCATTACCCACAGCTCATGACCACAGGTGAGGGTCGGGATGTAGGCCGACCGGTAAACAGAGAGCTTTGCCTTATGGCTCAGCTCCTCTTCACCACTACAGTCCAGTACAGTGACCACATTACTGCTGCAGCCTGTCCCAGCCTGCGGCCGATCTCACGATCCGAGCGAGTCCTCGGTGAACGGGCGAGTCCTCGGTGAACGGACGAGTCCTCAGTGAATCCTTGGTGAAAGGGCGAGTCCTCAGTGAATCCTCGGTGAACGGGCGAGTCCTCGATGAACAGGCGAGTCCTCTGTGAACAGGCGAGTCCTCAGTGAATCCTCAGTGAACGGGCGAGTCCTCAGTGAATCCTGGGTGAACGGGCAAGTCCTCGGTGAACAGGCGAGTCCTCTGTGAACGGGTGAGTCCTCAGTGAATCCTCGGTGAACGGGCGAGTCCTCAGTGAATCCCAGGTGAACGGGCGAGTCCTCAGTGAATCCTCGGTGAACGGGCGAGTCCTCAGTGAATCCCAGGTGAACGGGCGAGTCCTCAGTGAATCCTCGGTGAACGGGCGAGTCCTCAGTGAATCCTCGGTGAACGGGCGAGTCCTCAGTGAATCCTCGGTGAACGGGCGAGTCCTCAGTGAATCCTGGGTGAACGGGCGTGTCCTCGGTGAATGGGCGAGTCCTCGGGGAACGGGCGAGTCCTCACTGAATCCTCGGTGAACGGGCGAGTCCTCAGCGAATCCTCGGTGAACGGGCGAGTCCTCAGTGAATACTTGGTGAACGGGCGAGTCCTCAGTGAATACTTGGTGAACGGGCGAGTCGTCACTGAATACTCATGAGGACTCGGCTGCACTTTCATGTACAAAGGACATGGATGGATTTCAGTAGAAAGATCAAAGAAAACTCACTTTTATTTTTTATTTTTTCCTGTTACTGCTACTGAGAGCTGATTGGTTAGTGTTACTGCTACTGAGAGCTGATTGGTTAGAGTTACTGCTACTGAGAGCTGATTGGTTAGTGTTACTGCTACTGAGAGCTGATTGGTTAGCGTTACTGCTACTGAGAGCTGATTGGTTAGTGTTACTGCTACTGAGAGCTGATTGGTTAGCGTTACTGCTACTGAGAGCTGATTGGTTAGCGTTACTGCTACCGAGAGCTGATTGGTTATCATTACTGCTACTGAGAGCTGATTGGTTAACATCACTGCTACTGAGAGCTGATTGGTTAACATCACTGCTACTGAGAGCTGATTGGTTAACATCACTGCTACTGAGAGCTGATTGGTTAGTGTTACTGCTACTGAGAGCTGATTGGTTATCATTACTGCTACTGAGAGCTGATTGGTTAACATCACTGCTACTGAGAGCTGATTGGTTAGCGTTACTGCTACTGAGAGCTAATTGGTTATCTTTACTGCTACTGAGCGCTGATTGGTTATCATTACTGCTACTGAGCGCTGATTGGTTATCATTACTGCTAATGAGAGCTGATTGGTTATCTTTACTGCAAATGAGAGCTGATTGGTTATCATTACTGCTACTGAGCGCTGATTGGTTATCTTTACTGCTAATGAGAGCTGATTGGTTATCATTACTGCTACTGAGCGCTGATTGGTTATCATTACTGCTACTGAGAGCTGATTGGTTATCTTTACTGCTAATGAGAGCTGATTGGTTATCTTTACTGCTACTGAGAGCTGATTGGTTAGTGTTACTGCTACTGAGAGCTGATTGGTTAGAGTTACTGCTACTGAGAGCTGATTGGTTAGTGTTACTGCTACTGAGAGCTGATTGGTTAGCGTTACTGCTACTGAGAGCTGATTGGTTAGTGTTACTGCTACTGAGAGCTGATTGGTTAGCGTTACTGCTACTGAGAGCTGATTGGTTAGCGTTACTGCTACCGAGAGCTGATTGGTTATCATTACTGCTACTGAGAGCTGATTGGTTAACATCACTGCTACTGAGAGCTGATTGGTTAACATCACTGCTACTGAGAGCTGATTGGTTAACATCACTGCTACTGAGAGCTGATTGGTTAGTGTTACTGCTACTGAGAGCTGATTGGTTATCATTACTGCTACTGAGAGCTGATTGGTTAACATCACTGCTACTGAGAGCTGATTGGTTAGCGTTACTGCTACTGAGAGCTAATTGGTTATCTTTACTGCTAATGAGAGCTGATTGGTTATCATTACTGCTACTGAGCGCTGATTGGTTATCATTACTGCTACTGAGCGCTGATTGGTTATCATTACTGCTAATGAGAGCTGATTGGTTATCTTTACTGCAAATGAGAGCTGATTGGTTATCATTACTGCTACTGAGCGCTGATTGGTTATCTTTACTGCTAATGAGAGCTGATTGGTTATCATTACTGCTACTGAGCGCTGATTGGTTATCATTACTGCTACTGAGAGCTGATTGGTTATCTTTACTGCTAATGAGAGCTGATTGGTTATCTTTACTGCTACTGAGAGCTGATTGGTTAGTGTTACTGCTACTGAGAGCTGATTGGTTAGCGTTACTGCTACTGAGAGCTGATTGGTTAGTGTTACTGCTACTGAGAGCTGATTGGTTATCATTACTGCTACTGAGAGCTGATTGGTTATCTTTACTGCTACTGAGAGCTGATTGGTTAACATCACTGCTACTGAGAGCTGATTGGTTAACATCACTGCTACTGAGAGCTGATTGGTTAACATCACTGCTACTGAGAGCTGATTGGTTAGTGTTACTGCTACTGAGAGCTGATTGGATATCATTACAGCTACTGAGAGCTGATTGGTTAACATCACTGCTACTGAGAGCTGATTGGTTAGCGTTACTGCTACTGAGAGCTAATTGGTTATCTTTACTGCTAATGAGAGCTGATTGGTTATCATTACTGCTACTGAGCGCTGATTGGTTATCATTACTGCTAATGAGAGCTGATTGGTTATCTTTACTGCAAATGAGAGCTGATTGGTTATCATTACTGCTACTGAGCGCTGATTGGTTATCTTTACTGCTAATGAGAGCTGATTGGTTATCATTACTGCTACTGAGCGCTGATTGGTTATCATTACTGCTACTGAGAGCTGATTGGTTATCATTACTGCTACTGAAAGCTGATTGGTTATCATTACTGCTAATGAGAGCTGATTGATTATCATTACTGCTACTGAGAGCTGATTGGTTATCATTACTGCTACTGAGAGCTGATTGGTTATCTTTACTGCTACTGAGAGCTGATTGGTTAGAGTTACTGCTACTGAGAGCTGATTGGTTAACATCACTGCTACTGAGAGCTGATTGGTTAGCGTTACTGCTACTGAGAGCTGATTGGTTATCATTACTGCTACTGAGAGCTGATTGGTTATCTTTACTGCTACTGAGAGCTGATTGGTTAGAGTTACTGCTACTGAGAGCTGATTGGTTAACATCACTGCTACTGAGAGCTGATTGGTTATCATTACTGCTACTGAGAGCTGATTGGTTATCATTACTGCTACTGAGAGCTGATTGGTTATCTTTACTGCTACTGAGAGCTGATTAGTTAACATCACTGCTACTGAGAGCTGATTGGTTATCATTACTGCTACTGAGAGCTGATTGGTTATCATTACTGCTACTGAGAGCTGATTGGTTATCTTTACTGCTAATGAGAGCTGATTGGTTATCTTTACTGCTACTGAGAGCTGATTGGTTAACATCACTGCTACTGAGAGCTGATTGGTTAGCGTTACTGCTACTGAGAGCTGATTGGTTATCTTTACTGCTAATGAGAGCTGATTGGTTATCTTTACTGCTAATGAGAGCTGATTGGTTAACATCACTGCTACTGAGAGCTGATTGGTTAGCGTTACTGCTACTGAGAGCTGATTGGTTATCTTTACTGCTAATGAGAGCTGATTGGTTATCATTACTGCTACTGAGAGCTGATTGGTTAGTGTTACTGCTACTGAGAGCTGATTGGTTATCATTACTGCTACTGAGAGCTGATTGGTTATCATTACTGCTACTGATAGCTGATTGATTATCATTACTGCTACTGAGTGCTGATTGGTTATCATTACTGCTACTGAGAGCTGATTGGTTAGTGTTACTGCTACTGAGAGCTGATTGGTTATCATTACTGCTACTGAGAGCTGATTGGTTAACATCACTGCTACTGAGAGCTGATTGGTTAGCGTTACTGCTACTGAGAGCTGATTGATTATCATTACTGCTACTGAGAGCTGATTGGTTAACATCACTGCTACTGAGAGCTGATTGGTTACCGTTACTGCTACTGAGAGCTGATTGGTTAACATCACTGCTAATGAGAGCTGATTGGTTATCATTACTGCTACTGAGAGCTGATTGGTTATCATTATTGCTACTGAGAGCTGATTGATTATCATTACTGCTAATGAGAGCTGATTGATTATCATTACTGCTACTGAGAGCTGATTGGTTAGTGTTACTGCTACTGAGAGCTGATTGGTTAGCGTTACTGCTACTGAGAGCTGATTGGTTAGTGTTACTGCTACTGAGAGCTGATTGGTTATCATTACTGCTACTGAGAGCTGATTGGTTATCTTTACTGCTACTGAGAGCTGATTGGTTAACATCACTGCTACTGAGAGCTGATTGGTTAACATCACTGCTACTGAGAGCTGATTGGTTAACATCACTGCTACTGAGAGCTGATTGGTTAGCGTTACTGCTACTGAGAGCTAATTGGTTATCTTTACTGCTAATGAGAGCTGATTGGTTATCATTACTGCTACTGAGCGCTGATTGGTTATCATTACTGCTAATGAGAGCTGATTGGTTATCTTTACTGCAAATGAGAGCTGATTGGTTATCATTACTGCTACTGAGCGCTGATTGGTTATCTTTACTGCTAATGAGAGCTGATTGGTTATCATTACTGCTACTGAGCGCTGATTGGTTATCATTACTGCTACTGAGAGCTGATTGGTTATCATTACTGCTACTGAAAGCTGATTGGTTATCATTACTGCTACTGAGAGCTGATTGGTTAACATTTCTGCTACTGAGAGCTGGTTGGTTATCATTACTGCTACTGAGAGCTGATTGGTTATCTTTACTGCTACTGAGAGCTGATTGGTTAGAGTTACTGCTACTGAGAGCTGATTGGTTAACATCACTGCTACTGAGAGCTGACTGGTTAGCGTTACTGCTACTGAGAGCTGATTGGTTATCATTTCTGCTACTGAGAGCTGGTTGGTTATCATTACTGCTACTGAGAGCTGATTGGTTATCTTTACTGCTACTGAGAGCTGATTGGTTAGAGTTACTGCTACTGAGAGCTGATTGGTTAACATCACTGCTACTGAGAGCTGATTGGTTAGCGTTACTGCTACTGAGAGCTGATTGGTTATCATTACTGCTACTGAGAGCTGATTGGTTATCTTTACTGCTACTGAGAGCTGATTGGTTAGAGTTACTGCTACTGAGAGCTGATTGGTTAACATCACTGCTACTGAGAGCTGATTGGTTATCATTACTGCTACTGAGAGCTGATTGGTTATCATTACTGCTACTGAGAGCTGATTGGTTATCTTTACTGCTAATGAGAGCTGATTGGTTATCTTTACTGCTACTGAGAGCTGATTGGTTAACATCACTGCTACTGAGAGCTGATTGGTTAGCGTTACTGCTACTGAGAGCTGATTGGTTATCTTTACTGCTAATGAGAGCTGATTGGTTATCATTACTGCTACTGATAGCTGATTGATTATCATTACTGCTACTCAGTGCTGATTGGTTATCATTACTGCTACTGAGAGCTGATTGGTTAGTGTTACTGCTACTGAGAGCTGATTGGTTATCATTACTGCTACTGAGAGCTGATTGGTTAACATCACTGCTACTGAGAGCTGATTGGTTAGCGTTACTGCTACTGAGAGCTGATTGATTATCATTACTGCTACTGAGAGCTGATTGTTTAACATCACTGCTACTGAGAGCTGATTGGTTACCGTTACTGCTACTGAGAGCTGATTGGTTAACATCACTGCTAATGAGAGCTGATTGGTTATCATTACTGCTACTGAGAGCTGATTGGTTATCATTATTGCTACTGAGAGCTGATTGATTATCATTACTGCTAATGAGAGCTGATTGATTATCATTACTGCTACTGAGAGCTGATTGGTTATCATTACTGCTACTGAGAGCTGATTGGTTATCATTACTGCTACTGAGAGCTGATTGATTAACATCACTGCTACTGAGAGCTGATTGGTTAGCGTTACTGCTACTGAGAGCTGATTGGTTAACATCACTGCTACTGAGAGCTGATTGATTATCATTACTGCTACTGAGAGCTGATTGGTTATCATTACTGCTAATGAGAGCTGATTGATTATCATTACTGCTACTGAGAGCTGATTGGTTATCATTACTGCTACTGAGAGCTGATTGGTTATCATTACTGCTACTGAGAGCTGATTGGTTATCATTACTGCTAATGAGAGCTGATTGATTATCATTACTGCTACTGAGAGCTGATTGGTTATCATTACTGCTACTGAGAGCTGATTGGTTATCATTACTGCTACTGAGAGCTGATTGGTTATCATTACTGCTACTGAGAGCTGATTGGTTAGAGTTACTGCTACTGAGAGCTGATTGGTTAACATCACTGCTACTGAGAGCTGATTGGTTAGCGTTACTGCTAGTGAGAGCTGATTGGTTAGAGTTACTGCTACTGAGAGCTGATTGGTTAGTGTTACTGCTACTGAGAGCTGATTGGTTAGCGTTACTGCTACTGAAAGCTGATTGGTTATCATTACTGCTACTGAGAGCTGATTGGTTAACGTTTCTGCTACTGAGAGCTGATTGGTTAGTGTTACTGCTACTGAGAGCTGATTGGTTAACATCAATGATACTGAGAGCTGATTGGTTAATGTTACTGCTACTGAGAGCTGATTGGTTAGCGTTACTGCTACTGAGAGCTGATTGGTTAACATCACTGCTACTGAGAGCTGATTGGTTAGCGTTACTGCTACTGAGAGCTGATTGGTTAACATCACTGCTACTGAGAGCTGATTGGTTAGCGTTACTGCTACTGAGAGCTGATTGGTTATCATTACTGCTAGTGAGAGCTGATTGGTTATCATTACTGCTACTGAGTGCTGATTGGTTAACATCAATGCTACTGAGAGCTGATTGGTTATCATTACTGCTACTGAGAGCTGATTGGTTAATGTTACTGCTACTGAGAGCTGATTGGTTATCATTACTGCTACTGAGTGCTGATTGGTTAATGTTACTGCTACTGAGAGCTGATTGGTTATCATTACTGCTGCTGAGAGCTGATTGGTTATCATTACTGCTACTGAG